>NC_087190.1:8409103-8669103 GCF_035594125.1 Scylla paramamosain
AATATGCGTACCTATTCCCACCTATCACCCCCATCCATAAATGTCTAATTTTCTCTTACAGTTCCCAAATACCTCAGCACTAACAGCTTGATTACTACGTCCGTTCCAATCATCTACTACTTTATTTGAGAACCAATTCCTTCTTGTCTCCTTTTTGAACATCAAGTTTTCAGGCTTGAACCCATTTTTCTTGTTCTATCATGGTTACAGATTCTAAGAATTTTCCTTATGTTGCCCCTGTTATAACCCATATACCACTTAAAGACTTCTATCAGGTCCACTCTTAACCTACGTCTCTCTAAAGAATGTAAATTTAACAGCTTGAATCTCGCTTCGTAAGGAATACTCCTCATCCCCTGTATCCTTTTAGTCTTTCTCCTTTGTACTGATTCTAATAGACCTTTATCCTTCCTGTGATGTGGTGACCAGAATTGGACAGCGTAGTCTATATGAAGTCTGACTAGCGCCAAATGTAACTTTAATATTACTTCGGGAGTTCTCCTTTTAGCACTCCTGAAAATGAATCATGATACACTATTTGGTTTGTTTCTGGCCTCTCTGCATTGCTTTCTTAGACGGAGTTCAAGGCTAACTTTAAATCTCAAATCTTTTTCTTACCCTGAACCTACCAGAAGTTGGTTGTTCATTGTGTAACTAATGTGTGGGTTTCTTCCACTTACGCTAAGTGCTTTCAATTTGTTGATATTAAACTGCATTTGCCATCTGTCCGTCCATTCGTTTATCCTATCCAAATCTGCCTGCAAGGCGATGGTATGCGATTCAGACCTAATTAATCTACATACTCTCGTGTCATCCGCAAATTTACTAACAACACTACTAATTCCACTATCCAAGTCATTGACATATATAACAAACAACATCGGCCCTAATACTAATAATTCCTTTGTCACCCCACTAATTACTTGACCCCACTCGGATTTAGAGCCGTTTATTACAACACTCTGTCGCCTGCCGCTTAGCCATGACCTTATCCAATCTAAACACATCATCTCTCTCGTGCGCCCTAACCTTTCTCAGTAGCCTCTGATTGGGTACCTTGTCAAATGCTTTACTAAAGTCCTGATATAGGATGCCATAACTATCACCATTATCTGCCTCCACATTACCGATACCTCACATGACTTAAGTGATTTCCTAAGGACAGAAACTAACAGATTACTTATAACCTTTTTCCATTCCTTAAATACTCTGGAATATATTTCATCTGGTCCTGGTGACTTGAACTTTTCAGCTTATCTATCTCCTGTTCCACTATCTCTTTAGTTATAGTAATATCTGTCAGCTTCTCTTTCTCTTCTATTCTAAATATCTTCTCACTATTCGGCAAATCCTGCATGTTTTCCTGGGCAAAGACAGTTAAAAAATACTCATTCACAATTTTACTAATCTCCTCCCAACAACTAAGCAGGTCCCATTCTGCTGTCTTTAAGGAACTTTTATTTCTCTATTCTTCGTCTTATATGTCTGATAAAATCCCTTGGGGTCCATCTTCGCCTGGCTGGCTACCTTTAATGCATAACTATTTTTAGCTTTCCTTGTTAAACTCCTGACTTTTCAAATTCATTATATTATGGCCTTAAAACCACTTCCCTTGTCTTTAATCTCATATATACTTCTCTTTCGCCCTATGTAGTGTTTTATTATCAGTCATCCATTTAGGACCATTCTTCTGCGATCTTATTCTTCTGTAAGGGATGTTCCCTAACTGTCCTGAATGTAATTTATCAACGAAATATTTATTTCACTTCTCCATAAAGGGTGTTTTGCTTGGGTTTTAGCGTTTCTGTACATAAGAACCTATAAAACACGTTTTTAGTAATGTTGTTTTGTATTCCTTTTTTTTTTTTTTTTTTTTTGGTAAATAAAAAGCTCAAAAATACTTATAATACACTTTTCTCGTAATGTCTTTTTGTTTTCATATAGGGTAATTACATGATCTTGGCATTTTTCTACGTATGAAACTCAAAAACACTCAATATAAACGATTTTTTTAAGGGAGTAAATTTATATATATTTTTTTATTACATACGTTTGAGCGTTTTAGTACGTAACTTTATAAACATTGAAAAGACACGTTTTTGGTAATGTTGTTTTGTTTCCATAAACACTAAAAAGACGTTTCTTAAGAAATCGTTACCTTTGCCAAATATAGGGTGCTTTAAATGCATTTTGGCATTTTGTCACTTCAAAATATGAAATGCACTTAAAATACACGTTTTTTATAATGTTGTTCTGTTTCTCTCTATATAGAGTCCTACTCATGCAAATCTGAAAAAAAAACACTCAATACATGTTTCTCGTTATGCCTTTTCCATGCTCTATTGCATTGTACATTGCCTGCATATTGACCTAATATGCTGAAAAGACACTAGAATTTTTTTTTTTTTTTTTGTAATGGTAATCTGTTTCTACAGGTTTTTTTTTCATGCGTTTTATCGTTTTGTTACCTAAAAAGCTGAAAACAGACTCAAAATGTACAATATAAGTAATGTTTCGTTTTCCCATATAAGGTGTATTCCATTATTTTTAGCATTTTCGTGCCTAACATGCACAAAAACACAAAAAAATACATTTCTTGTAATGTTGCTTCGTTCCTGAATATAAAGAGTTTTGCATCCATTTTGTCGTTTTGATATCTTACAGTACGAAAAACACTTAAAATACACGTTTTTAGTAATGTTGTTGTGTTTCTGAATAGGAAGTGTTATTCTTGCTTTTCCTCATTTTTGGTACCTAAAAAGCTGAAAACATCCATTATACATGTTTTTCGTAATGCATTTTTCTTTCCCCATATAGAATACTTTGTATGCGTTTCGGAGTTTTCCAAGTAACAAGCCGAAAACACTCAGAACACTTTTTTTTTTTAATGTTATTCTGTTTCTCCATAAAAGGTGTTTTGCATGAGTTTTAGCGTAAAAAGTAAAAAACAAAACTCTCAAAAGACTCGTTTTTCGTAACGTTTTGTATTCCGCTATAATGTCATTTTTCCATGCTTTTTAGCGTTTTGTTGCCTAACGTACTGAAAGACACAAATACACGTTTCTCGTTTCTTGTAATTACGTTTCATTTTCGTATATAAAGGCTTTTCAGGTATTTTAGTAATGTAAAAAGCACTCAAAATGTGTGTTTTTAGTAATGTCGTTCTGTTTTTCCATATATAGTTGTATTATCGCCTTTTTCGTTTTGGTACCTAAGAAGCTTAAAAACACTTTCTCGTAATGTCTTTTCGTTTCATCATAGAGAGTACTTTGCACGGTTTTTTTTTTTTTGTACGTAACAAACTCAGAAAACAATTGAAATACAAGTTTAAATAAAGTTATTGTGTTTCTGAATAAAACATATTTATATGCGTTTTAGCTTTTGGAAACGTAAGTAGCTCACAAACACTGAAAAGAGACATTTTTTTGTAATGTTGTTTTGTTTTCCCAGATATAGTGGACACACAAAGCGTTTTCGCTTTTATCGTTTTGGTGCCTAGCACGCTCATCAACGTCTGGAAAGACACTTCTGGAAAACTCGTTTCGCCATTTAGGGTGCATTACATAGACAATGGCGTTTTGGTACCTAACAATGTGAAATATACTTAAAATACACGTTTTTGGTAATGTTGTTTTGTTTCTCCAAAGAGATCGCTAGTCATGCGATTCTTCGTTTTTGTACCTAAGAAGCCCCCCCCAAAAAAAAACATTAAAAAATGGTTCTCGCAATCCCCTTTCGTCTAAACATGTAGGGAACTTTGGATGCATTTTGACGGTTTTGTACGTAAAAAACCTGAAAACAGTCAAAATACTTGTTTTTGGTAAAATTATTCTGTTTCACCATGAACTGTGTTTTATATGGGTTTTATCGTTTCAGTACGTAAGAAGATTAAAAACACTCAAAAGACATGTACGTAACGTTGTTTTATATTCTTATATAAGGTGATTTCCATGCTTTTAAGCGTGTTGGTAACTAACACGCTCAAAAACACTGAAGAGACACGTTTCTGGTAATGCTGTTTCGTTTCCCCATATATGAACCTTTATTGCCTCGTGCTGTTTTCCTACCTAATAATGTGAGAAAACACTCAAAATACACGTTTTTGGTAAAATTGTTAATTTTTTCGATATAGAGTACTATTCATTCGTTTTAGGATTTTGGTACCTAAGAAGATAAAAAAAACTCATAATACACGCTTCTCGTAATTTCTCGTTTCCCCGTATGGAGTAAATTGCATTCATTTTTACTTTTCAACGTAACAAACTCAAAACATTTAAAACACATATTTTTTTTATAAAGTTATTGTGTTTATGAAGGGTGTTTTTGCATGTAATTTAGAGTTTGGTACGTAAGAAGCTGAAAAACACTCATAAGATACGTTTTTTTCGTAATGTTTTGAATTTTCATACATGCTTACATGCTCAGAAACCCTCAAAGCACTATTTTTTTTTCTGAAAAATGTCATTTCCTTTCCTATTATAAGGGGCTTTGCATGCATTTTGGCGTTTTGGCGGGTAACAATGTGAAACACACTCAAAATACATGATTTCTCTATTTCGAAAAACAAAACAACATTACATTAATCGTGCCTTTTGAGTCTTTTCATTTATTTATGTACCAAAACGCTAAAACACATGCAAAAAAACTTTAATGTAGAAACAGAGTAATATTATCAAAATCATACATTTTTTTATTTATTTTTTTTTTTATAGCTTGTTACGTAGAAAAAGAGAAAATGCATGCAAAGTACCCTATATAGGGAAACAAAAAGACTTCATGAGAAACTTGTATTATGAGTATTTTGAGGTTCTTAGGTACCAAAATGTTAAAGTGCATGAATAACACTGTATATGGAGAAACAGAAAAGCATTATCGAAAACATGTATCTCGACTGTATTTCATATTGTTAGGCAACAAATCACCAAAAGCATACAAAGCGATATTTCCAGAAACGTGTCTTTTTGAGTGTTTATGAGCGTGCTAAGCAGCAAAACCCAAAATGTATGGAAACCATCCTGTATGAGTAAACAAAATAATATAACTACATACATCTCTTTTCAGTGTTTTTTTAGGTATGTACCAAAACGCCAAAATGCATGCAAAAAAAAAAGTATGGAGGAATAGTAAAAAATTACAAAAGAAACGTGTTTTTAGTGCTTTTCAACTCAATACGTAGAAAACGCCAAAATGTATGTAAATTACCCTATATCTCGTAACGAAAACATATTACAAGAAACGTGTATTTTTTTTAGTTTTTGAGCTTCTTTGGTACCAAAACGAGAAAAAGTATGCATAGCACCCTATATATAGAAACATAATAAGATAACCAAAAATTGGTATTTAGAGTGATTTTTCACATTGTTAGATACCAAAACGCAAAAATGTATGGAAAGTACCTTATATCGGGATAGGAAACGAGATTTCAAGAAACGGGTCTTTTGTGTGTTTGTGAGCGTGCTAGGCACAAAAATGCTAAAAAAAAAAAAAAAAAAAAAACGTAAAACAAACATTAATAAAACATCTTCTGAGAGTTTTTGAGCTACTTACGTCGTAAAATGATAAAATGCATGCAAATGCTTTATGGAAAATCAAAATAACTTTAGCAAAAAACGTGTATTTTTTTCAGCTTTTTACGTACAAAAACGCTGAATTACATGGAAAATAGTTTATAAGAGGAAACGAAAGAACTTTACCAAACCAGAAAACAATATGTGTGAATATCACACTATATAAAAGAAACATAAATTATTATCAAAAAACTTGTATTTTGAATGTTTTTAACATTGTTAGGTATCAAAACGGCAAAGTGCATGGAAATATCCCTATAAGGGGAAACAGAACTACATTTCCAGAATCATATATTTTCAGTGTTTTTTACGTATTAGCAAGGAAAACGGTAAAAAAAAAAAAAACATGAATTATATCCTTACGGAAAATAAATAACGAGTGTTTTTGAGTTTTTTTTTTACGTCGAAAACACCAAAATGCATACAAACTATCCTATATGGGGAACCGAAACGACATTACAAAAAACGTTTATTATCATTATTTTTTTTTTTTTTTTAGCTTCTTAGGTACCAAAACTTAACGTTAAAACACATGAATAGCGCTTTATTTGGAGAAAAAGAAGATTAATACCAAAAACGTGTATTGTATTTCACATTATTAGGAGATATAACAGCGAAATGCATGCAACGCACTCGATATTAAGAAACGAAAAGTCTTTAAGAGAAATCTGTTTTTTTAACTTCTTAAGTACCAAAACTCTAAAACGCATGAATAGCACTCTATATGAAAAAAAAAAAAAACAATAATAGTATCAAAAAACGTGTCTTTTGACTGTTTTTTTTTCAGTATCTTACGTACCAAAAACGCAAAAAAATGCATGCAAAACACAATTTATGGAGAAAAAGAATAATATTACCAAAAAACAAGTTTTTTGAGTGTTTTGTGAGCTTAGGTGGAAAAACGCCAAAATACATCCTTCTTAGGTACGAAAATTTTATATGGAGAAACGAAAAGGCATTACAAGAAACGTGTGTTATGAATGTTTTTTAGCTTCTTAGGTACCAAAACGCAATAAACCACGAATAACATTCTATATGAAGATACAAAACATAAAAAAATACGTGTGTTTTGAGTGTTTTTTTTCACATTCATAGATACCAAAACACCAAAATGCATCCAACGATCCCTATATAGGGAAAAGAAATTAAATTTCTAGTAACGTGTCTTTTATGAGTTTATTAGCGTGTTAAGTACCAAAACGAAAAAAATAAAAACAAACAAATAAAAAAATAAAAAAAACACCTTATATGGATAACAAAACGTCACCGAAACCGTCTCTTTTCAGTATTTTTCAGGTAATTACGTATCATAATGGTAAAACGCATGCAAAAAAAAAAAACATTTATGGCGAGACATTATATATTTACGAAAAAAAAAAAATATTTTTGAGTTTTACAAAAACGACAATATGCACACAAAGTAGACTATGGGAAACGAAAGGGCATTACCTGAAACGTGTATTATTAGTGCTTTTGAGCTTCTTAGGTACCAAAATGTTAAAAGGCATTAATAGCACTCTCTATAGAAAAAAAAAACATTACCAAAAAACTTGTGTTTTATATGTATTACACATTATTAGGTGCCATAAAGCCAAAAAAAAAACAGGAAAAATAGGCTATAATTGGGAAAGAAAATGATATATCGTGAAACGTGTCTGTTGAGTGTTTATGATCGTGTTAGGCACCAAAATGTTTTTGAGCTACTTACGTACCAAAACGCTAAAACGCACGTGAAACATGATTTATGGAGAAACAATAAAATTACGAAAAAGAAGTATGTTAAGGGTTTTCAGTTTGTTACCTACGAAAACGCCAAAATGTATGCAAAGTACCTAATATTAGGAAACAAAGAGAAATTACAAGAAAAGTGTATTATAAGTGTTTTTAAGTTTTTGGTACCAAAACGTTAAAAGACATAAATAGTATTACTCTATATGGAAAAATAAATAAATAAATCATAGAAAATTACCAAAAAACGTGATTTTTGAGTTTTTTTCACATTGTAAGATAGCAAAAACGCCAAAATGCATGCAAAGTGCCCTCTCTAGGGAAATGAAACGACATTTCCAGAAACATGTATTCTTTTTTTTTTTTTTTAGTGTTTATGAGCGTGTTAGGCACGCTAAAAGGCATGGAAAAGTTCCTCTATGGGGAAAGCAAAACAACATTTCTAAAAACGTGAGTTTGGTGTATTTTTGAGCTATTTATGTACAAAAACCATAAAACGAATGGAAAACACCCTTTTAAATAGAAAGAGAATAACCTTAACAAAAACAAGTATTTAAATGCTTTTGAGTTTGTTACGTACAAAATCGCCAAAATGCATGCAAAGAATAAGGAAATGAAAAGACATTGCGAGAAACGTGTGTTATGAGTGTTTTTGAGTTTCCTGTCTACGAAAACGCGAAAACCCTGTAATAAAACTCTAAATGGAGAAACAGAACAACATCAAAAGAAAAAACAAACGTGTTTTGTGTATTCTTTTACACTGTTAAGTAATTAAATGCATAAATACATGTAAGGTACCCTATATTAGGAAAAAAAAAAAAGACATTTCCAGGAACATGTTTTTTGAGTGATTATGATCTTGTTAGGTACCAAAATGCAAAAAAATGTATGCAAACACTATTCATGCAGAAAACATGATAATATTACTGAAACCAAGTATTTCGAGAGTTTTTGAGCTTATTACGTAGAAAAATGCCAAAATGCTTGATCTGAGGAAACAAAAACACATTACGAGAAACTTGTGTTATGAGTGTTTTTTTTCAGTTTCTTAGGTACTAAAACGCTAAAACGCCTAAATATATGGAGACAATTAACAATATAAAAAACTTGCATTTTGAGTGTATTTCACATGGTTAGGTACCAAAACGCCAAAATGTACGCAAAGCACACTTTATAGGAAAAGGAAACGATATTTCCAGAAATGTGTTTTTTGAGTGTTTATGAGCGTGTTAGGCACCAAAACGGTTAAAAAAGCATGAAAAGTACCCAATATGGAAAAAAAGAAACATCATTACCAAAAACGTTTCTCTTTGGTCTTTTTGAACGACTTACGAAAACGCTAAGAAGCATGCAAAACATTTTTTATGGAGAAACAGTATATGTAATAAAATTGTGTGTTTTGAGTGCTTTTTCAGCTTGTTTCGTAGAAAAATGCCAAAATTCATGCAAAAACGAAAAGACATCACGAAAAAGCTAAAACGGGTGTAAATAATCTTTATATAGGAACACAACATTCACAAAAGCGAGTATTTTTATTGCTTTTCACATGGTTAAGTAACAAAAAAGCCTAACAATTTGAAATAGACTCAAAACATATGTTATTAATAATGTTATGTGTCTTCATATAAAGTGCTATTCATGCGTTTTAGCGTTTTTGTACCTAAGAACCAAAAACATTCATAATAAACGTTTCTCGTAAAGTCTTTTCGTTTCGAAAGATGCTTTCTTGTAACAATTTAATTTCCCCATTTCAAGGGCTTTCCATGCATTTTGGCGTTTCGGTACCTAATAATGTGAAATATGCTCAAAACACACGTTGTTGTTAATGTAGTTCTGTTTCTTAATAGAGTGCTGTTTATAGGTTTAGCGTCTTAATACCTAAAATGTAAAAAAAAAAAATTATAATACATGTTTTTCATAATGTCATTACGTCTACCTATTAAGAGTATTTTGCACCCATTTTAATGTTTTTGTATGCAAGAAACTCAAAAAACTCTCAAAATACCTGTTTTTGGTAATGATATTCTTCTACATAAAAGGTGTTTTGCATGCTTTTTTAGGGTTTCGGTACGTAAGAGGCTGAAAAACACTCAAAAGACACGTTTTTTGGTAAATTTGTTTTCTATTCCCATTTATGGTGTTTACCATTGCATTTTACCGTTTTGGTGCCAAACATACAGAGAAACACTAAAAAAACACACATTTTATCGTTTCCAAATATATTGGTACTTATCAATGTGGAAAAAAAAAAAACACACAAATTACGCGGTTTTTTGGTAATGTTGTTCTGTTTCGTCGTATAAGGTGGTATTAATGCATTTTCGCATTTCGGTACCTGGGAAGCTCAAAAACACTTATAATACAGTTTTTTTCTGTCTTTTTTGTTTCCCCACATAGTAAACTTTTCATATATTTTGGTGTTATTCTATGTAACAAGCTCAAAAACACTCAAAATACTTGTTTTTGGTAATATTATTTTGTTTCTGCATAAAGGGTGTTTTGCATGCATTTTACCTTTTTGGTACATAAGAAGTTCAAAAACACTCAAAAAGTCATGTTTTTCGTTAAGTCGTTTTGTATTCCCAAATAAAGTGATTTCCATGCTTTTTAGCGTATTGGTGCTTAACACGCTCAAAAACATTTAAAAGATACGTTTCTGGAAATCTCGTTTTTACCCATATAGAGGATTTTCAATGCATTTTGGTGATTTGCTATTTATTAATGTGAAAACACTCAAAATACACGTTTTTTTGGTCTCGATATCGAGTACTATTCTTGAGTTTCAGCATTTTGTTACCTAAGGTGTTCAAAAACACTTATAATAGAATTTCTTCGTAATGTCCTTTCGTTTCCCCATACAACGTTATTTTCATGCATTTTTGCATTTTGTACGCAACACGCTAAAAACACTCGAAATAGTTATTTCTTGTAATATTATTCTTTTTCTCCATAAAGTGTTTTGTATTCGTTATAGCGTTTTGTACGTAGGAAGCTCTATAACATACAAAAGACACGTTTTTTTCGTAATGATGTTTTATATTGCCATATACGTTGCTTTGCATGCATTTTGGCGTTTTGTTAAATACACTCAAAATATATGTTTTAGGTAATGTCTTTTTTTTTTCATATTAAGTGCTGTCAATGCGTTTTAGCGTCTTTGTACCTAAAAAGGTAAAAAAAAAAAACGATTATAATAGATCTCTCATAATGTCCTTTCGTTTCCCAAAATAGAGGATTTTCCATATGTTTTGGCGTTTCTTTACGTAACAAGCTCAAAAACACTCAAAATACTTGTTTTTCGTAATATATATATATATATATATATATATATATATATATATATATATATATATATATATATATATATATATATATATATATATATATATATATATATATATATATATATATATATATATATATATATATATATATATATATATATATATATATATATATATATATATATATATATATATATATATATATATATATATATATATATATATATATATATATATATATATATATATATATATATATATATATATATATATATATATATATATATATATATATATATATATATATATATATATATATAGCATTTTTCTACTTAAAACACGGAAAAGACACGTTTTCAGTAATTTGTTTAGAATTCCCATATAGAATGACTTCCATGTTATTTATTGTTTTGGTGACTAACATGCTGAAAAACACTACAAACACAGGTTTCTCGTAAAGTCGTTTAATTTCCCCATATAGTTGGCTTTGCATACACTTTAGGGTTTTGTGCATAACAGTCCGAAAAAAAGCTAAAATTAACTTTTATGATAATGTTCTTTTTTCATATAATTTCCCTGAATTTTGCCAGAATTTTGGGATATCGGTACCTATGAAGAAGAATAACAAAAAAAATCCTATTTATTTATTTACTTTTTTTTCTCTATAAAGAGGTCTTAGCTTTTTGGTACTTATGGAACTTAAAAAACACTCATAATACACGTTTCTCGTAATGTCCTTTCGTTTCCCAGATATAGGGTTCTTTACATGTATTTAAGCGTTTTTAGAGGTAACATGATCAAAAACACTCAAAATACATGTTTTTGGTAATGTTAATCTGTTTCTCCATAAAGGGTGTTATGCATGCGTTTTAGCGTTTTGGTATATAAGGAGCTCAAAAACACTTAAAGGCAAAATACATGTTTTTGGTAATGTTAATCTGTTTCTCCATAAAGGGTGTTATGCATGCGTTTTAGCGTTTTGGTATATAAGGAGCTCAAAAACACTTAAAGGCAAGTTCTTGGTAAAAGATGGTTTTATTCCCATGTAATGTGATTGCCCTCCTTTTTAGTACTTTATTGCCTAACACGCTTAAAAACACTCAAAAGACACTTTTCTGGTAATGTCATTTTTTTACCACATAAAGCTAGTTTTGCATGCAATTTGGGGTTTTGATAACTAAGAAGTTGAAAAACAGTCAAAATACACGCATATCGTAAGGTTGTTCTGCATTCTCAATTAAGAGTGTTATTCCTGAGTTTCAGCATTTTGGTATCTAAGAAACTTATCCATATACACGAGTTTTTGCGTTTTTTGCCTTGTGGTTCTTGTGAAACTATAAAACACTCATTATACAAGTTTCTCGTAATGTCCTTTTGCATCTCAATATAGAGTGCTTTCTATTCATTTTCGCGTTTTTTGTAGGTAAGAAGCTCAAAAACACTGAAAAAAAAAAAAAAAAAAATATATATATATATATATATATATATATATATATATATATATATATATATATATATATATATATATATATATATATATATATATATATATATATATATATATATATATATATATATATATATATATATATATATATATATATATATATATATATATATATATATAAAGTGTGTTTTGCATGTTTTAGAGTTTTGGTGCTAAAGAAATTCTAAAACCCTGAAAAGACACGTTCGTAATGTTGTTTTACATGTATATTCCCATATAGGATGATTTCCATGCTTTTTAGCGTTATGATACCTAATACGAAAAAAAAAAAAATAAATAAAATAAAAACCCTTAAAAGACATTTTTCTAGTAATGTAGTTTTATTTCCCTATATAGGTGACTGTGAATACATTATAGCATTTTGGTACCTATTAATAAAAAAAAAAAAACACTCAAAATACAAATTATTGGTAATGTTCTGATTTGTCGATATAAAGTGCACTATAAAATTCATGCCTTTTAGTATTTTGCTACCTAAGAAACTCTAAAATTCTCATAATACACCTTTTTCCTAATGTCTTTTCGTTTAACATTACAGCGTCTTTTGCTTGTATTTTGGCATTTTTCCACGTACTAAGCTCAAAAACAAACAAACACACGTTTTGATACTTATACTGTTTCTTCATGTTTTTTTTTTTTTTTGCAAGCGTTTCAGCGTTTTTGGTACGTAAGTAGCTCAAAAACACTATAAAGAGACGTTTTGGTAATGTCTTGTTCTACCATATAGGGTACTTTCCCTCCTTTTTTTTTTATCATTTCGGTGTTTGCACGCACATAAATATTAGAAAAAAAAACACGTTTCTGGAAATTTCGCTTCCTTTCTCCATATAGGGTGCTTTCCACTGATTTTAAAACCTAACAATATGATATACATTCAAAATAACACGTAATGTAATTCTGTTTCTCTCTATAGAGTGTTATTCATGCTCATTCATAGCGTTTTGGTACCTATGAAACTAATAAAATACTCATAATACACGTTTTTCGTAATGTTTATCCATTTCCCCATTTAGGGTACTTTGCTTACTTTTTGGCTTTTTTCTACGAAACAAGTTGAAAAAACACTCAAAATACTTATTTTCTTAATGTTATTAATAATATTTTGCATGCATTTCAAAGTTTTGGTACATAAGTTGCTAAAAAACAGTGGAAAAAAACGTTTCTGGTAATGTGTTGTTTTCCCATATAGGGTGCTTTTTTGTTTCTTTTTTTTTTCCTTTTGGTATCTAACACACTCATTAACAAAAGACACTTTTCTTGAAATCTCGTTTTCTTTCACCATATAGGGTGTTTTGTTTGCATTTTGCAGTTTTGGTACCTGACAATGTGAAATACACTCAAAAGACATGTTTTTGGAAATATTGTTGTTTTTTTTTTTTTTCTATGGAGTGCTAATTATTGCCCTTTAGCGGTTTGTTACCTAAGAAGTAAAAAAAAAAAAAAAAACACCTTTCTCGTAATATTTTTTTTTTTCATTTAACCAAATAGGGTACTTGGAATGTATTTTGACGTTTTTCACGTAACAGCCTCAAAAACAATAAAAAAAACTTGTTTTTGGTAATGATATTCTGTTTCTCCATTAAGGGTGTTTTGCATGCGTTTTAGCGTTCTGATACATAAGTTGATAAAAAAAACTGAAAAGAGACATTTTTGTTAATGTTTTGTTTTCCATTACAGTGTGATTTCCATGCTTTTCATCGTTTTGGAGCTAGAACACTCATAAACACTCAAAAGACACCTTTCTGGAAAACTCGTTTTCTTTCGCATGCTTTGCATGCGTACCTAACAATGAGAAATACACTCCAATTACAAGTTTTTAGTAATGTTATTATGTTTCCATGATTTTTTTTTTTTTTTTTTTGCATCCGGCTTAGGTTTTTGGTATATAATAAGCTCAAAAACACTTAAAAGACTCGTTTTCCTTAGTGTTGTTTTGTTGTTCAAATCAAGTGATTTCCAAGCTTTATATCGGTTTAGTATCTAAACACTCAAAAGACAAGTTTCTGTAAACATCGTTTCATTTCCTCATAAAGGTTAATTTGCATGCATTTTTGGGTTTTCTACGTAAGAAGCTCATAAACACATAAAATACTTGTTTTTGGCAATTTTATTCTGTTTCTCCATAAAGAGTCTTTTGCAAGCGTATTAGCGTTTTGGTACATAAGAAGCTCAAAAAGATTGAAAAGACATGTTTTTGATAATGTTTTTTTATTCCCATATGGTGATCTTTCCATGCTTTTTAGCATTCTGATACATAGCAGTTTCATAAACATTCAAAAGACACGTTTCATTAAATTTAGTTTTGTTTGTGAGTTAGTGGGCTTCCATACATTTTGGCTTTTTGGCACCTAACAATATGAAAAAAACACTCTAAATACACGTTTTTGGTAATATTGTTATGTTTATCCATACAGAGTGATATTCATGCGTTTTCACATTTTGCTACCTAAGAAGCTCAAATTTACTCATAATACACGTTTCTCATAATGTCCTTTTCTTTCTTCATATAGAATACTTTCCATACATTATGGTGTTTTTCTACCTAACAAGCTCAAAAACTTTCAAACGATTTCTTTTTGGTGATATTATTCTGTTTTTCAATAAAGGGTGTTTTTCATGCATTTTACCTTCTTGGTACGTAAGAAGCTGAAAAAAAAAAAAAAACTCAAAAGACGTTTTTGGCAAAGTAGTTTTTTTTTTTTATTTTTATTTCCATGGATATGCGTATATGAATTTGTTAACAACAAAACAGTAAAAAGCATGAAAACTTCCCTATACTGGAAAAGCAAAAACAACATTCCCTCCAAAAACGTATTTTTGGGGGTATTTTTCAGCTACTAACGTAAAAAAAAAAAAAACTCAAAAGACGTTTTTGGCAAAGTAGTTTTTTTTTTTTATTTTTATTTCCATGGATATGCGTATATGAATTTGTTAACAACAAAACAGTAAAAAGCATGAAAACTTCCCTATACTGGAAAAGCAAAAACAACATTCCCTCCAAAAACGTATTTTTGGGGGTATTTTTCAGCTACTAACGTACAAAAACACTAAAATGCTTAAAAAAATCCCTTCATGGAAAAAACAAAAAACCTTACCAGAAACTAGTATTTCATTTTATTTCTTAAGCTTGTCACGTACAAAAGCGCCAAAATGCATGCAAAGTACACTATATATGGATACGAAAGTACATTACGAGAAACGTGCAGTATGAGTGTTTTCAACTTATTAGGTACCAAAACGATAAAGCGAATGAATAGCACTCTATATGGAGAAACAAAAACGCTAAAATGCATGCAAAGCATCATATATGAGGGAAAATACGACACTTCTAGAAACGTGTTTTTTCAGTGTTTGTAAGCGTATTAGGTACCAAAACGCTAAAAAGCAAGGAAAGAACCATACATGGGAAAACAAAACATTACAAAAAAGTCTTTTCATTGTTTAGAGCTACTTACATACTAAAACGCAAAGGCGCATGCAAAACACCTTTTATGGAGAAACGGGAAACCGTGTATTTTTAATGTTTTAAGCTAATTACGTAAAAAAATGTCAAAATTCATGTAAAGTTCCCAATATGGGGAAACGAAAAGACATTACGAGAAACGTATATTGTAAGTGTTTTAGACCTTATTAGGTTGAAAAATACGAAAATGCATGAATACCACTCTATATGGAGAAACAGAGCAACATTACTAAAAACGTGTATTTTGTTTGTTTTCACAATGTTATGTACCAAAACGTCGAAATTCAAGCAAAGTGCAATCTATGGGAGAAACGAAACGAAATTTCCAGAAACGTGAATTTTGAGTGTTTATGAGCGTGTTAGGCACCAAACTCTAAAAAAAATAAAAGTGGAAAGCATCCTATATGGGAATACAAAGAAAAATTACCCCAAAAAAAAGTATTTTTTTAGTGTTTTTGAGCTACTTTTATATCAAAACGCTTAAACAGACGCAAAACATGCTTTATGGAGAAACAAAATAACATTACAAAAAAAAAAAACTATATTTTCAGTGTTTTTGAGGTAAGTAGAAAAACGCCGAAATGTATGCAAAGTTCCCTATGCCGGGAAACGAAGACATTTCGAGAAACGTGTATTATGAGAGCTTTTCAGTTTTTTAGGTACGAAACACAAAGGCACCTTAATAGTACTCTATATGGAGAAACAAAACAACACGAATGAAAATATATATTTTGAGTTATTAGGTACCAAAACGCAAAAATACATGCAAAGACTTCTAAAAGACGACACAAAACGACATTACAAGAAACCTATCTTTTGAGAGTGTTTCTACGTGTTAGGCACCAAAACACTAAGAAGTATGAAAAGAGCGCTATGTTGGAAGGGACAAAGAAATAACGTGACTTTTCAAGTGTTTGGAAGTTTTTAAATTCATAATGTACCAAAACGATAAAACATGCAAAACAACCTTCATGCAGAAACAAAAACATTACCAAAAACGAGCATTTTTAGCGATTTTTCAGCTTGTTATGTACAAAAGCGTCAAAATGCATATAAAGTATCCTATATAAGAAAACGAAAAGACTAAGAAAAACTAGTATTATGAGTTTTTTTGTTTTTTTTTTAGCTTATTAGGTACCAAAACAATAAAACGTATGATTTGCATTTTGTATGAAGAAAACTCGTATCTTAAGTGTATTTAGCTTTGTTAGGTATCAAAACGCCAAAATGCATGCAAAGCACCCGATATTGGGAAAATAAACGACATTTCCAGAAACATGACTTTTGAGACTTTATAATTTTGTTAGGCACAAAAAGTTCTTAAGAAGCATGGAAAGTACCGTAAATGGGAAAACATTAAGTGTTTTAAGCTACTTACGTACCAAATCGCTACAACGGTTGCAAAACACACTTTATGGAGAAATTCAACAGCTTTACCAAAAACATGCATTTTGAGAGATTTTGAGCCTGTTACATACAAAAACGATAAAATTCGTGCAAATAACCCTAAAAGAGGAAAAGAAAACATTAAAAGAAACGTATATTTTGAGTACTATTGAGCTTCATAGGTACCAGAACACTAAAACGTATTAACAATACTCTATATGGAGAAACAGAACAAGATTAACCAAAACTTGTGTTTTAAGGCTTTTTTCACGTTATTAGGTACCACAACGCGAAAATGCATGCAAAGCATAATATATGGTGAGAGGAAACATTTCCAGAAACATGTCCTTTCAGTGTTTATGAGCGAGTTAGGTACCAAGAAGCTAAAAACCAAGGAAAGCACCCTATAGGAGAAAACAAAAGATTACAAAAACTTTTCTTTTCAGTGCTTATGAGCTACTTATATACAAAAACACTTAAACGCATCCAAAACGCCTTTTTTTTTTTTTGGAAAAACTGAATAACATTACCAAAAATGCGTGTATTTTCAATGTTTTGAGCTTGTTACGCAAAAAAAAAGAAGTAACCAAAAACATTATGAGAAACTTATATTAAGAGCGTTTTTGAGCTTCTCAGGTACCAAAACGAGAAAATGCATGAATAATACTCTCTTTGGAGAAACACAACAATATTAGATACCAAAACGCTAAAAAGCAACACAATTACACATTACCAAAAGCGTGTCTTTTGAGAGTTTTTACAGCTACTTACGTACCAAAACGCTAAAATGCATGCAAAGCACATTTTATGGAAAAACAGAATAACATCACCAGAAACGTGTATTTTGATTTTTTTTTTTTAGCTTCTTACGTATAAAAAAAAAAAAGCAAAAATGCATGCAAAGTATCCTAAATGGCGATAGGAAAAGAAATAAAAAGACACTTCATTTATCAGTGTTTTGAGATTCTTAGGTAGCAAAATGCATAAACGCATGTATAACATTATATATGAAGAAACAAAAGAACATTACCGAAAACGTATATTTTGAGTGTTTTTTCACATTGTTACGTAACAAAACGCCAAAATGCATGGAAATCACCCAATATGGATAAAATAAAGGACATTACGAGAAAGATGTATTATTAGTGTATTTGAGCGTCTTAGGTACCAAACGCAAAAACTATTTAGTACCACTGTATATGAAGAAACAGAACATTACCAAAAACGTTTATTTTGAGTGTTTTTCACAATTTTATGTACCAAAACGTCAAAATGCCTCCAGAGCACCATCTATGGGAAAATGAAACGATATTTCCAGAAACATGTCTTTTGAGTGTTGATGAACGTGGTAGGTACCAAAGTTATAAAAAGCATGGAAAGCTACCTATATGAAAGAAGAAGACAACCAAACATTTATCTTTTGGGTATTTTCAGCTACTTACGTACCATAACGCTGAGATGTATGCAAAACACCCTTTATTACCATAAACAGTTTTTTTTTTCATTTTACATATAAAAAGAAACATAAATGCATGCAAAATACTTTGCAAGGGGAAACGAAAAAACATGAGAAGAAACTTTTATTATCAGTGTTTTTTTATTTTTTTTATTTCTAAGGTACCAAGACCTATTTGACACATTGAAGAGCACTCTATATGGAGAAAAGAACAAGATTACAAAAATGTGCTTTTTGTTAGGTAAGAAAACACTCTATAAATAGTGTTATTTGTGGGTTTTAGCTTTTTCATACATAACGAACTTAAAAAAAAACACATAATACACGTTTCTCGTAACATCCTTTCATTTTCCAAACATAAGGTTTTTTGCATGTATTTAGGCGTTTTTATAGGTAACAGGATCAAAAACACTCAAAATACATGTTTCTGGTAATGTTATTCTGTTTCTCCATAAAGGGTGTTTTGCATGCGTTTTAGCGTTTTGGTATGTAAGAAGCTCAAAAACACGTAAAGGCAGGTTCTTGGTAAAAGTTGGTTTTATTTCCATATAATGTGATTGCCCTCCTTTTTAGTGCTTTATTGCCTATCACGCTCAAAAACACTCAAAAGACACTTTTCTGGTAATGTCATTTTTTTCCCACATAAAGCTAGTTTCGCATGCAATTTTTGGTTTTGGTAACTAAGAATGTGAAAAGCACTCAGAATACATGCATTTGGTAAGGTTGTTCTGTATTCTCAATTAAGAGTGATATTTCTGAGTTTCAGCATTTTGGTATCTAAAAAAACTTCTCCATATACACCGAGTTTTTGCGATTTTTGCCTTGTGGCTGATGTGAAACTATAAAACACTCATTATACACGTTTCTTGAAATGTCCTTTTGTATCCCAACATAGAGGGCTTTCCATCCATTTTCGCGTTTTTTGAAGGTAAGAAGCTCAAAAACACTCAAAATATACCTTTTTGGTAATGTTATTCTATTTCTCCATATTCGTTGGTTTGCATCCGTTTTAGCGTTTTTCTACGTAAAACACTGAAAAGACACTTTTTCACTAATTTTGTGATGGATTCCCATATTTAGTGACTTCTATATTATTTATCGTTTTAGTGCCAAACATGCTGAAAAAAAACACAAAAGACAGGTTTCTGGTAAGGTCGTTTAATTTTCCCATATAGGTGGCTTTGCATGCACTTTAGGGTTTGGTACATAATAGTCCGAAAAAAAGCTAAAATTAACTTTTTTTCATAATGTTCTTTTTTCACATAATTTCCCTGAATTTGGCAGAAATTTGGCATCTCGGTACCTATGAAGATGAATAAAAAAAAATCCTATTTTTTTATTTTATTTTCTTTTTCTCTACAAAGAGTGTTATTTGTGGGTTTTAGCTTTTTGGTACTTAAAGAACTTAAAAACACTCATAATAAACGTTTCGCGAAATGTCCTTTCGTTTCCCAAACATAAGATTATTTGCATGTATTTAAGCGTTTTTATAGGTAACATAATCAAAAACACTCAAAATCCATGTTTTTGGTAATGTTAATCTGTTTCTAAATAAAGGGTGTTTTGCATGCGTTTTAGCGTTTTGGTATATAAGGAGCTCAAAAACACTTCGAAAAATCACTTGGTAAAAGTTAGTTTTATTACCATGTAATGTGATTGCCCTGCTTTTTAGTGCTTTATTGCCTATCATGCTAAAAAAAAGAAAAAAAAAACTTAAAAGACACTTTTCTGGTAATGTCATTTTTTTTTCCTACATAAAGCTACTTTCACATGCAATTTGGGGTTTTGGTAACTAAGAATGTGAAAAACACTCAAAATACACGCATTTGGTAAGGTTGTTCTGTTTCTCAATTAAGAGTGTAATTCAAGAGTTTCACCATTTTGGTATCTAAGAAAATTCTCCATATATAGGAGTTTTTGCGTTTTTTGCCTTGTGCTTCTTGAGAATCTATAAAACACTCATTATACACGTTTCTCGTAATGTCCTTTTGTTAACCAATATAGAGAGCTTTTCATCCATTTTCGCATTTTTTGTAAAAAGCTCAAAAATACTCAAAATATACCTTTTTGGTAATCTTCTATTTTTTTCATGTTGGTTGGTTTGCATCCGTTTTAGCATTTTTCTACTTAAAACACGGAAAAGACACGTTTTCAGTAATTTGTTTAGAATTCCCATATAGAATGACTTCAATGTTATTTATTGTTTTGGTGACTAACATGCTGAAAAACACTAGAAACACAGGTTTCTCGTAAAGTCGTTTAATTTCCCCATATAGTTGGCTTTGCATACACTTTAGGGTTTTGTGCATAACAGTCCGAAAAAAAGCTAAAATTAACTTTTTTGATAATGTTCTTTTTTCATATAATTTCCCTGAGTTTTGCCAGAATTTTGGGATATCGGTACCTATGAAGAAGAATAACAAAAAAAAATCCTATTTATTTATTTACTTTTTTTTCTCTATAAAGAGGTCTTAGCTTTTTGGTACTTATGGAACTTAAAAAACACTCATAATACACGTTTCTCGTAATGTCCTTTCGTTTCCCAGATATAGGGTTCTTTACATGTATTTAAGCGTTTTTAGAGGTAACATGATCAAAAACACTCAAAATACATGTTTTTGGTAATGTTAATCTGTTTCTCCATAAAGGGTGTTATGCATGCGTTTTAGCGTTTTGGTATATAAGGAGCTCAAAAACACTTAAAGGCAAGTTCTTGGTAAAAGATGGTTTTATTCCCATGTAATGTGATTGCCCTCCTTTTTAGTACTTTATTGCCTAACACGCTTAAAAACACTCAAAAGACACTTTTCTGGTAATGTCATTTTTTTACCACATAAAGCTAGTTTTGCATGCAATTTGGGGTTTTGGTAACTAAGAAGTTGAAAAACAGTCAAAATACACGCATATCGTAAGGTTGTTCTGCATTCTCAATTAAGAGTGTTATTCCTGAGTTTCAGCATTTTGGTATCTAAGAAACTTATCCATATACACGAGTTTTTGCGTTTTTTGCCTTGTGGTTCTTGTGAAACTATAAAACACTCATTATACAAGTTTCTCGTAATGTCCTTTTGCATCTCAATATAGAGTGCTTTCTATTCATTTTCGCGTTTTTTGTAGGTAAGAAGCTCAAAAACACTGAAAATATACATTTTTTGGAAATGTTATTCTATTTCTTCATAATCGTTGATTTGCATCCGTTTTAGCGTTTTTCTACGTAAAACACTGAAAAGACACTTCAGTAATTTTGTGATGGATTCCCATATTATATATCTTCCATATTATATATCGTTTTGGTGCCTAACATGCTGAAAAACACTAAAAAGACAGGTTTCTGGTAAAGTCGTTTAATTTCCCCATATAGGTGGCTTTGCATGCACTTTAGGGTTTGGTACATAACAGTCCGAAAAAAAAGCTATAATAAAATTTTTTTCATAATTTTCTTTTTTCACATAATTTTCCTGAATTTTGCCAGAATTTTGGCATCTTGGTACCTATGAAGAAAAATAAATTTCTATCTTTTTATTTTTATTTTTTTTCTATAAACAGTGTTATTTATGGATTTTAGCTAATGGTACTGTCTTAAAGAACTTAAAAAGACTCGTAATACATGTTTCTCGAAATGTCCTTTAATTTCCCAAACATAAGGTTCTTTGCATGTATTTAAGCGTTTTTATAGGTAACGTGATCAAAAACACTCAAAATACATGTTTTTGGTAATGTTATTTTGTTTCTCCATAAAGGATGTTTTGCATTCGTTTTAGCGTTTTGGTATATAAGGAGCAAGTTGTTAGTAAAAGTTAGTTTTATTACCATGCAATGTGATTGTCCTGATTTTTAGTGGTTTATTGCCTATCATGCTAAAAAAAAAAAAAAAAAACACTTAAAAGACACTTTTCTGGAAATGTCATTTTTTTCCTACATAAAGATACTTTTACATAAAATTTGGGATTTTGGTAAACTAAGAATATGAAAAACACTCAAAATACACGCATTTGGTAAGGTTGTTCTGTTTCTCAATTCTGAGCGTTATTCAGGAGTTTCAGCATTTTTGTATCTAAGAAACTTCTCCATATATTATATGAGTTTTTGCGTTTTTTGCCTTGTGATTCTTGAGAATCTATAAAACACTCATTATACACGTTTCTCGTAATGTCCTTTTGTTAACCAATAGAGAGAGCTTTGCATCTATTTTCGCGTTTTTTTGTAAGTAAAAAGCTCAAAAAACACTCAAATTATACCTTTTTGGTAATCTTATTCCATTTCTTCATATTGGTTGGTTTGCATCCGTTTTAGCGTTTTTCTACGTACAACACGAAAAAGACATGTTTAAAGTAATTTTGTTTTGGATTCCCACATAGAATGACTTCAGTATTATTTATTGTTTTGGTGACTAACATGCTGAAAAACACTAGAAACACAGGTTTCTCGTAAAGTCGTTTAATTTCCCCATATAGTTGGCTTTGCATGCACTTCATGGTTTGGTACATAACAGTTCGAAAAAAAGCTAAAATTAACTTTTTTGATAATGCTCTTTTTATACATAATTTTCGTGAATTTTGCCAGAATTTTGGGATCTCAGTACCTATGAAGAAGAATAAGAAAAAAAATCCTATTTTTTAATTGTTTCTTTATTTATACTTATAATACACGTTTCTCGTAATGTCCTTTCGTTTCCCAAACATGTATTTAAGCGTTTTTATAGGTAACATAATCAAAAACACTCAAAATACATGTTTTTTGTAATGTTATTGTGTTTCTCCATAAAGGACTTTTGCATTCGTTTTAGCGTTTTGGTATGTAAGGAGCTCAAAAATATTTAACGGCAAGTTCTTGGTAAAAGTTTGTTTTATTCACATGTAATGTGATCGCCCTTCTTTTAAGTACTTTATTGCCTAACACGCTCATAAAGACTCAAAAGACATTTTCTGGCAATATAATTTTTTCCCCACATAAACCTAGTTTCGCATGCAATTTCGTGTTTTGGTAACTAAGAATCTGAAAAACACTCAAAATACACGCATTTGGTAAGGTTGTTCTGTATCTCAATCAAGAGTGTTATTCATGAGTTTCAGCATTTTGGTATCTAAGAAACTTTTGCCTTGTGGTTGTTGTGAAACTATAAAACACTCATTATACAGGTTTCTCGTAATGTCCTTTTGTTTCCCAGTATAGAGTGCTTTGCATCCATTTTCGCGTTTTTTGTATGTAACAGGCTCAAAAACACTCAAAATATACATTTTTGGCAATGTTATTCTATTTCTTCATATTGGTTTGTTTGCATCCGTTTTAGTGTGTTTCTACGTAAAACACTGAAAAGACAAGTGTTAAGTGATTTTGTTTTGGATTCCCATATAGAGTGACTTCCATATTATTTATTGTTTTGGTGCCTAACATGCTGAAAAACACTCAAAAGACAGGTTTCCAGTAAAGTCATTTAATTTCCCTATAGATTTGGCTTTGCATGCAATTTAGGTTTTGATACATATCTGTCCGAAAAAAAAGCTAAAATTTACTTTTTTGATAATGTTCTTTTTTCCACATAATTTCCCTGAATTTTGCCAGAATTTTGGCATCTCGGTACCTAGAAAGAAGAATAAAAAAAATAATTACTTATTTTTTTTCTCTATAAAGAGTGTTATTTGTGGGTTTTAGCTTTTTGGTGCTTAAGGAATTTAATAACATTCATAATACACGTTTCTCGTAATGTCCTTTCGTTTCCCAAACATAGGGTTCTTTGCATGCATTTAAGCGTTTTTATAGGTAACATGATAAAAAACCCTCAAAATACATGCTTTTGGTAATGTTATTCTGTTTCTTCATAAAGGGTGTTTTGCATGCGTTTTAGCGTTTTAGTATGTTAGGAGCTGAAAAACACTTAAAGGCAAGTTCTTGATAAAAGTTAGTTTTATTCCCATGTAATGTGATTGCCCTGCTTTTTAGTGCTTTTTTGCCTAACACGCTCAAAAACACTCAAAAGACACTTTTCTGGAAGTGTCTTTTTTTTTTCTTTCCACATAAAGCTAGTTTCGTATGTAATTTGGGGTTTTGGTAACCAAAAATGTGAAAAACACTCTAAATACACGCATTTGGTAAGGTTGTTCTGTTTCTCAATTAAGAGTGTTATTCATGAGTTTCAGCGTTTTGGTATCTAAGAATCTCAAAAACACTTATAATGCACGTTTCTCGTAATGTCCCTTTTTTTCCTCATTTAGGGTGCTTTGCATGCATTTTGGCATTTTATTTTTCACGGAAGAGCTGAAAATACTGAAAATACACGCTTTTGATAATAAGAACATAAGAACATAAGAAATAAGTAAATATGCAAGAAGGCATCAGGCCTACACGTGGCAGTACTTGTATGAAATATGCCTACGTATTTCCACCTATCATCCCCATCTATAAATGTGTAATTTTCTCTTACAGTGCCAAATGCCTCAGCACTAACAGCTTGATTACTAAGTCCGTTCCAATCATCTACTACTGTATTTTAAAACCAATTCCTTCCTGTTTCCTTTTTGAACATCAAGTTTTCAGGCTCAAGCCTGAAAACTTGATGTTCTATTTTTCTTCTTCTATCATGGTTACAGATTCTAAGAATTTTCCTTATGTTCCCCTTGTTATAACCCATATACCGCTTAAAGACTTCTCTCAGGTCCACTCTTAACCTACGTCTCTCTAAAGAATGTAAATTTAACAGCTTGAATCTCGCTTCGTAAGGAATACTCCTCATCCCCTGTATCCTTTTAGTCATTCTCCTTTGAAGTGATTCTAATAGACCTTTATCCTTCCTGTGATGTGGTGACCAGAATAGGACAGCGTAGTCTGACGAGCGCTAAATGTAACTTTAATATTACTTCGGGAGTTTTACTTTTAGCACTCTTGAAAATGAATCATAATACACTATTTGCTTTGTTTCTGGCCTCTTTGCATTGCTTTCTTAGACGGAGTTCAAAGCTAACTTTAAATCTCAAATCTTTTTCTTACCCTGTACCTACCAGAACTTGGTTGTTCATTGTGTAACTACTGTGTGGTTTTCTTCTACTTACGCTAAGTGCTTTGCATTTGTTAATATTAAACTGCATTTGCCATCTGTCTGTCCATTCGTTCATCCTATCCAAATCTGCCTGCAAGGCGATGGTATGCGATTCTGACCTAATTAGTCTACATACTCTCGTGTCATCCGCAAAATTACTAACAGCACTACTAATTCCACTATCCAAGTCACTGACATATATTACAAACAACATCGCCCTTAATACTAATAATCCCTTTGTCCCCCCACTAATTACTTGACCACACTCGGATTTAGAGCCGTTTATTACAACACTGTCGCCTGCCGCTTGGCCATGACCTTATCCAGATTACTTATAAGCTTTTTCCAATTCTGAAATATTCTGGAATATATTTCATCTGGTCCTGGTGACTTGAACTTTTCAGCTTATCTATCTATTGTTCCACTATCTCTTTAGTTATGGTAATATCTGTCAGCTTCTCATTCTCTTCTACTCTAAATATCTTCTCACTATTCGGCAAATTCTGCATGTTTTCCTGGGCAAAGACAGTTAAAAAAACACTCGTTTACAATTTTACTAATCTCCTCTGAACAACTAAGCAGGTCCCATTCTGCTGTCTTTAAAGAACTATTGTTTCTCTATTCTCTTGTCTTATATGCTTGATAAAATCCCTTGGGGTCCATCTTCGCTTTACTGGCTACCTTTAATTCATAACTATTTTTAGCTTTCCTTGTTAAACTCCTGACTTTTCTAATTCATTATATTATGGCCTTAAAACCACTTCCCCTGTCTTTAATCTCATATATACTTCTCTTTCGCCCTATGTAGTGTTTTAACCTCAGTCATCCATTTAGAGCCATTTTTCTGTGATCTTATTCTTCTGTAAGGGATGTTCCCTAACTGTCCTGAATGTAATTTATCAACGAAATATTTATTTCGCTTCTCCATAAAGGGTGTTTTGCTTGGGTTTTAGCGTTTCTGTATATAAGAACCTATAAAACACGTTTTTAGTAATGTTGTTTTGTATTCCTTTATAGAGCGTTTTCCATGCTCTTTTTTTAGCGTTTTGGTGTCTAACACGTTTAAAAACACTGAAAAGACACGTTGATGATAATGTCGTTTCGTTTCCCGATAAAGGGGGCTTCCAATGCATTTTGACTTTTGGTACTTAACAATATGAAAAAAAGTTTAAGTAAAAGTTTTCGGTAGAGTTGTTTTTCCATATAAAGTGAGTTTTGGTACCTAAAAAGCTCAAAATCTCTCATAATACACTTTTCTCGTAATGTCCTTTCTTTTCTCCATGTAGGATGCTTTGCGTGTAATTTGGCATTTTTATACTTAACAAGCACAAAAACAATCAAAATACAAGTCTTTGGTAATGTTATTCTGTTTCTCCGTAAAGGTTGTTTTGCATGTGTTTCAGCGATTTCGGACATAAGAAGGTCAAAAACACTCTAAAGATACTTTCTTGGTAATGTTATTTTATATTGTCAAATAGGGAGCTTTCAATGCTTTTAAGCATTTTGATTCCTAACACTCAAGTAAACACTCAAAAGACACGTTTCCTGTAATATAGTTTTGCTTCTTCATATAGGGATTTGCATGCATTATGATGTTTTGCTACATAATATGAGAAACGCTCAAAATAAAGGTTTTAGGTAATGTTGTTCTTTTTGTCTATATAGGGTGCTATTTATGCATTTTAGCGTTTTGGTACTTAAGAAGCTCAAAAACACTAATAAAATTTTTTCTCCTAATGTCTTTCTATTTCCCCATATAGGATGCTTCGTATGTATTTTGACGTTTTGGTACATAACAAGGTAAAAAAAAAAACAAACATAAAAACACGTTTTTGGTGATGTTCTGTTTCTCTATTAAGAAATTTTCATTCAAGCGGTTTAGTGTTTGGTACCTAAGAGACTCAAAACACTGACAATGCACATTTCTCGTAATGTCCTATCGTTTCCCCATACAGGGTGCTTTACATGCATTTTTAATATGATGTACGTAACAGACTCAAAAAGACTCAAAATACACGTTTTTGGTAAGGTTTTTCTATTTGGTAAGGTTATTCGTGTTTGTTGCACGTGTTTTAGCGTTTTGGTACGTAAAAAGTTTAAAACACTTAAAAGACATGCTTATTATTTTGCATTTCTATATAAGGTGCTTTCCATGCTATTTAACATTTATGTGAAAAACACATAAAAACATATTTCCTACATTATTGTTAAATTTTCTCGTATAGCGAGCAAGCATTATGGTGTTTTGCTACCTGACAATGTGAAAAACATTCAAATTACACGATTTTGGTAATTTGTTTCTCTTCCTCCATACAGTGTGCTACTCAATTATTTTAGCGTTTTGGTACCTAAGAAGCTAGAAAAAAAACCTCATAATACACGTTTTTTGTTATGTCCTTTCGTTTCCTCATATAGGGTCTTTTTGGTGCTTTGGTACCTAACAGGGTGTTTGCATGTATTTTGACATTTTAGTTCGTAAGAACCAAAAAAAAAAACACTCTAAAGACACGTTTTAGTAAAGTTGTTTTGTATTCCCCTATACGGTGATTTCGTTGCTTCTTACTGATTTGGTGCCTAACACGCTCAAAAAATAACAAAAGACAAGTTTCTAGTGATTTCGTTTCATTTCTTCATATAGGTTGCTTTACATGCATGTTGGCGTTTTGGTAATTATCAATGTAAAAAAAATACACGTTTTTGGTAAGTTTGTTCTTTTTCTTCAGAGGACTATTGAAGCTTTTTACTGATTTGGTACTTAAAAAAGTAATAAAAAACAAGATAACATAACAAACGTTTCTTGTAATGTCATTTCATTTCCATATGCAGGGTGTTTTGTTTGATGATAGGCGATTTTGTACATAATACGCTCAAAGACACTCAAAATACACGTTTTTGGTAAATGTATTCTGTTTCTCTATATAGGGTATTTTCATGCGTTTTTAATGTCGTTTCATATATCTATTTCTCCATATAGGGTGTTATTCATGCGTTTTACTCTTTTGATACTAAGGTCAAAAACACTCATAATACACGTTTCTCGTAATGACTTCATTTTTCCCATATAGGGTATTTTCGATTCATTTAGGCGTTTTTTACGTAACAATCTTACAAAACATTCAAAATACTTGTTTTTGGTAATGTTATTCTGTTTCTCCATAAAGGATGTTTTCTGTTTTTTTTTTTTTTTTATCGTTTTGGTAAGTAGGACACTCAAAAGAAACGTTTTCTTAATGTTGTTTTGTATTCCCATATCAGGTGATTTGTATGCTTTTTAGCATTTTTTGTGCCTAACACGATGAACACATTTTAGATACGTTTCTGAAATCTCGTTTCCTTTTTCCAAATAGGGGGATTTACATGCATTATGGCGTTTTGATTCATAACAATGTGAAAACACTGAAAATTTATGTTTTTGGTAATGTTATTTCATTTAGAGTGTTATTCATGCATTTTAGCGACTTCGTACCTAATAAGTAAAAAAAAAAACACCAATAGTACACATTTTAGTAACTTTTCATTTTCCCATTTAAGATATTATATATGCATTTTGGCGTTTTTCTACTTAACTAACTCAGAAACACTCGAAATATTTGTTTTTGATATTATTTCTCCATGTTTTTTTTTCATGCGATTTGGCGTTTCGGTACGTAAGAAAGTCAAAAATAATGAAAACACACGTTTATGGTAAAGTTGTTTTGTTTTCCTTTATAGGGTGCTTTCCATGCTTTTTAGCGTTTTGGTGCCTAGCACGCCAATAAACATTCAAAAGGCACTTTTCTGGAAATCGCGTTTCCTTTCCTCATATAGGGTACAAAAACATGTTTTAGTAGTGTTTTCGAAAACGCCAAAGTGCATGCAAATTAAGCTATACGGGAGAAACAAACAAAAACGTGTCTTTTGAATGTTTTCAGCTGTTTACGTACCAAAACACTAAAATGCATGGAAAAGAAACTTCATGGAGAAACAAAATATTATTGCCAAAAACGTGTATTTTGAATGTTTTTAAGCTTATTACGTACCAATACGCAAAAAATCATCCATTTAATTTTATTTCGGTGCTTTTCAATGTTAGCACCAAAACTCTAAAGAGCATGGAAGACACTCTATATAGAAATCAAAACAACATTATCAAAATGGTGTCTTTTGAGTGTTTTTGAGCTTCTTACGTTCCAAAATGCTAAGACGATAAATAGCCTTTATCGGGAGACATTACCAAAAACGTATGATTTAAGCGTTTTCCAGCTTTTTAGAAAAGAAAACTCCTAAATATATGTACTAATCACGTGTTTCAGTATTTTATTACCTAAGAAGCTCAAAAACACTTATAATACACGTTTTTGGTAATGTTTTTTCTGTTTTTCATATATGGTATTCTTTATAGATTGTCGTACCTAACATAAGGAAAACACCCATTTTTTTGGTTAATGATTTTTTCTCCATATAGAGTGATATTCACGTGTTTTAGTGTTTTCGTACATAAGAAGTTAAAAAACACTCATAATAATATTTTTTCTTAATAACTTTTAGTTTGTCAATGTCCGTTAATTTGTGTGCATTTTGGCGTTTTCGTACCCAACAAGCTCAAAAAGACTCAAAACACACATTTTTGGTAATGTTCTATTTCACCATAAAGGATGTTTTGGACGCTTTTTAGAAATTTGGTACGTAAGAAGCTAAAAAACATTCAAAAGACACGTTCGATGTTATATATATATATATATATATATATATATATATATATATATATATATATATATATATATATATATATATATATATATATATATATATATATATATATATATATATATATATATATATATATATATATATATATATATATATATATTTTTTTTTATATATTTATTTATTTATTTTTTATTTTTTTGTTGGGGTTGGTTTCTAATATGCTCAAAACACTGAAATGACACGTTTCCGGTAATATAATTTCTTTACATCAAATAGTGTGCTGTCTGCATTTTGGCGTTTTGGTAGCTAATGATCGGGAAAACTCTCAAAAAACGCGTTTATAGTAATGTCCTCTTTCTCCATAAAGGGTGTTTTTCATGCGTTTTAGAGTTTTAGTACGTAAGAAATTGAAAAACACTCAAAAGACAAGTTTTTGTTAATATTGATTGCTTTTCCTATACAGGTTGTCTTGCATGCACTTTGGTGTTTTTGTATCTAACAAGCTCAAAAACACTCAGCATACAAGTTTTTCGTAATGTTGGTCTGTTTCTTTATGTATGGTGTTCACTATGCTTTTAGGCGTTTTGGTACCTATCATGGGGAAAAAACTCATAAAGTACGCTTTTGGTAATGTTGTTTTGTTTCTGCAAATATAGTATTATTTACGTGTTTTAGACTTTTGGTATCTATGAAGCTGAAAAAGACATAATAATACACCTTTATGTTAATATCGTTTCATTTACCTATATAGGGTAATTTGCATATATTTTGGCGTTTTGTTACCTAACAAGCTAAAAAATCTCAGAACATACGTTTTTGCTAATATTGTTTCGGACATCTTTTATCGTTTTGGTACGTAAGAAGCTCAAAAACACTCGATTTTGTTAAGATTATCTCGTTTTCCCATATAGGGTGTTTTCCTTGCTTTTTAAGCGTTTTGCTGCCTAATATGGTCAAAACACCTAAATGACAAGTTTCTGGTGATGTTTTGCTACTGGTTTTGTTAATGTTTTTTTTTTCCCTCATATAGAGTAATATTCACGTGTTTTAGTGTTTTGGTACATAAAAAAATAAATAAATAAAAACACTCATAATACACGTTTCTGTTAATATCGTTTCGTTTCCTCAAATAGGGTCCTTTGCATGCAATATGTGGTTTATGGGGCAATATGGGTACCTAACAAGTTAAAAGACTGAGATAAGAATTTTTTGCTAAAGTTTCCCATAAATGTTTCTTTGCTCACATTTTAGTGTTTTGTACTCTCAAAAACACTAAAAAGAAACGTTTTTGACAATGTTGTTTTCTTTTCTCATATAGAGCTATTTCCATGCTTTTTAGCTTTTTGTTGCCTAATTTACTCGAAAATTTCCAAATGGCACGTTGCAGGTACTATCTTTTAGTTACTCCAGACAAGGTATTCTACATGCAATCTGTCGTTTTGATACCTAACTTAAAAACACTTAAAACACACGTTTTTTTTTTAAGTTCTATTTCTCAGTAAAGTGCGTTTTCAATCCCTTGTAGAGTTTTGGTACGTACGAAGCTGAAAAACACCCAAAAGATATGTTTTTGGTAATATTTTTTTTCTTCTTTTTCTATAGGGTGCTTTGCATGTACTTTGGCGTTTTGATAACTAACAAACTCAAAAATATTCATTATACATGTTTGTTATCATGTCGTTCTGTTTCTTCACATAGGGTGCTTTATATGTATTTTGGCGTTTTGCTCCCTAACATGGGGAAAAGCACCCATAATACATGTTTTTCGTAATGATGTTCTGTTTCTTCATATAGAATGCTATTTACGTGTTTTAGCGTTTCGTTACATAAGAAGCTGAAGAAAAGCGTTAATATCTTTTCTTTTCCCCATATCTGAAACTTTGCATGCATTTTGGCGATTAGTTATCTAACAAGCTCAAAAACACTCAAACACAAGTTTTTGTTTTGTTTAGTTATTATTTTATTTGTGGGTTTTAGCTTTTTGGTACTTAAAGAACTAAAAAACACTCATAATACATATTTCTCGTAATGTCCTTTCGTTTCCCAAACATAAGGTTCTTTGCATGTATTTAAGCGTTTTTATAGATAACATGATCAAAAACACTCAAAATACATGTTTTTGGTAATGTTATTCTGTTTGTCCATAAAAGGTGTTTTACATGCGTTTTAGCGTTTTGGTATGTAATGAGCTAAAAAACACCTAAAGGCAAGTTCTTGGTAAAAGCTGGTTTTATTCCCATGTAATGTGATTACCCTGCTTTTTAGTGGTTTATTGCCTAACACGCTCAAAAACACTCGAAAGACATTTTCTGGTAATATTATTTTTTTCCCACATAAAGCTAGTTTCGCATGGAATTTGGGGTTTTGGTAACTAAGAATGTGAAAAACACTCAAAATACAGGCATTTAGTAAGGTTGTTCTGTTTCTTAACTAAAAGTGTTATTGATGAGCTTCAGCATTTTGGTATGTAAGAAACTTCTCTAATACACACATTTGGTAAGGTAGTTCTATTTCTCAATTAAAAGAGTTATTCATGAGTTTCAGGATTTCGGTATGTAAGAAACTTCTTTATGTACACGAGTTTTTGAGTTTTTTGCCTTGCGGTTCTTGTGAAACTATAAAACACTCATTATACACGTTTCTCGTAATGTCCTTTTCTTTCCTAATATAGAGTGCGTTTCATCCATTTTAGAATATTTTTGTAGGTAACAAGCTCAAAAACACATCAAAATATATCTTTTTGGTCATGTTATTCTATTTCTTCATATTGGTTGGTTTGCATCCGTTTTAGCGTTTATCTACGTAAATCACTGAAAAGACACGTTTTCAGTTATATTGTTGAAATTACTGAAAAAAAAAACACTCAAAAGACAGGTTTCTGGTAAAGTCGAGTAATTTCTCCATATAAGTGGCTTTGCATGCATTTCAGGGTTTGGTAAATAACTCCGGAGAAAAGCTAAAGTTATTTTTTTTATAATGATTTTTTTTTACAAAATTTCCCTGAATTTTTCCAGAATTTTGGTATCTCGGTACCTATGAAGATGAATAACAATTTTTTTTCTCTAAAAAGTGTTATTTGTTAGTTTTAGCTTTTTGGTACTTAAGGAACTTAAAAACACTCATAATACACGATTTTCGTAATGTCCTTTTCTTATACAAACATAGGGTTCTTTACATGTATTTAAGCGTTTTTATAGGTAACATGATCAAAAACACTCAAAATACATATTTTTGGTAATGTTATTCTGTTTCTCCATAAAGGGTGTTTTTCATGCGTTTTAACGTTTTGGTATGTAAGGAGTTAAAAACACTTAGAGGCAAGTTCTTCGTAAAAGTTCGATTTTATTTCCAAGTAATGTGATTGTTCTGCTTTTTAGTGCTTTGTTGCATATCATGCTCAAAAACACTCAAAAGACCTTTTTTGGTAATGTCATTTTTTTCCCACATAAAGCTAGTTTCGCATGTAATTTGGCAATTTCGTAGCTAAGAATGTGAAAAAAACACTCAAAATACACAATTTGGTAGGGTAGTTCTATTTCTCGATTAAAAGTGTAATTCATGCATTTCATCATTTTGGTATGTAAGAAAATTCTCAATATACACGAGTTTTTGCGTTTATTGCCTTGTGGTTTTTGTGAAACTATAAAACACTCATTATACACGTTTCTTGTAATGTTCTTTTGTTTCCTAATATAGTGTGTTTTCCATCCATTTTTGTATTTTTTGTAGGTAACAAGCTTAAAAACATAAAAAATATATCTTTTTGGTAATGTTATTCCATTTCTTCATATTGGTTGGTTTGCATCCGTTTTAGCGTTTTTCTTCGTAAATCTCTGAAAAGACTCGTTTTCTGTAATATTGTTGAAATTGCTTATGGTACAGGTTTCTGGTAAAGTCGAGTAATTTTCCCATATAAGTGGCTTTGCATGCACTTCAGGGTTTGGTACATAACTCCGGAAAAAAGCTAAAATTATTTTTTTTTATAATTTTTTTCTTTACCTAATTTCACTGAATTTTGCCAGAATTCTGGCATCTCGGTACCTATGAAGATGAATAAGAAAAAAAAAAAATTGTATTCATTTATTTATTTTTTCTTTATAAAGAGTGTTATTTGTGTGTTTTAGCTTTTTGGTACTTAAGGAACCTAAAAACTCTCATATTACACAGTTTTCGTAATATCCTTTCGTTTCACAAACATAGGGTTCTTTGCATGTATTTAAGCGTTTTTATAGGTAACATGATCAAAAACACTTAAAATTCAAGTTTTTGGTAATGTTATTTTGTTTCTCCATAAAGGGTGTTTTGCATGCGTTTTAGTGTTTTGTTATGTAAGGAGTTAAAATCACTTAAAGGCATGTTTTTGGTAAAACTTGGTTTTATTCCCATGTAATGTGATTGTTCTGCTTTTTAGTGCTTTGTTGCATATCACGCTCTAAAATACTCAAAAGACACTTTTCTGGTAATGTGACTATTTCCCACATAAAACTAGTTTCGCTTGTAATTTCGGATTTTCGTAACAAAGAATGTGAAAAACACTCAAAATACTCACATTTGGAAAGATAGTTCTGTTTCTCAATTAAAAGTCTTATTCATGAGTTTCAGCATTTTGGAATGTAAGAAACATCTTTATGTACACGAGTTTTTGCGTTTTTTGCCTTGTGGTTCTTGTGAAACTATAAAACACTTATTATACACGTTTCTCGTAATGTCCTTTTGCTTCCCAATATATAGTGCTTTCCATCCATTTTCGCATTTTTTGTAGGTAACAATTTAAAAAACACTCAAAATATAGCTTTTTGGTAATGTTATTCTATTTCTTCATTTTGGTTGGTTTGCATCCGTTTAAGCGTTTTTCTACGTAAAACACCGAAAAGACACGTTTTCAGTAATTGTGTTTTGGATTCCCGTATAGATTGACTTCCTTGGGTTTTATCGTGTTGGTTCCTAACATGCTGAAAAACACTCATAAGCCAGTTTTCTGGCAAAGAGGTTTAATTTCCTCATATGCATGCATGCACTTTAGGGGGTTTGGTACATAACAGTCCGAAAAAAAAGCTAAATTTAACTTTTTTGATAATGCTCTTATTTCATATAATTTCCTGAACTTTGCCCGAATTTTGGCACCTCGTTACCTGTCAATATGAATAAGAATGAAAAAAAAATATCGTATTTTTTTATTTATTTATTTATTTTTTTCTCAATAAAGAGTGTAATTTGTGGCTTTTAAATTTTTCGTACTTAATGAACTTAAAAACACTCATAATACACGTTTCTCGTAATGTCCATTTCGTTTCCCAAAAATAGGGTTCTTTGCATGTATTTAAGCGTTTTTATTGGTAACATGATCAAAAACACTCAAAATACATGTTTTTGGTAATGTTATTCTGTTTCACCATAAAGTGTATTTTGTATGCGTTTTAGTGTTTTGGTATATAAGGAACTCCAAAACACTTAAAGGCAAGTTGTTATTAAAAATTGGTTTTAGTCCAATGTAATGTGATTGCCCTGCTTTTTAGTGCTTTATTGCCTAACACGCTCAAAAACACTCAAAAGACATTTTCTGGTAATGTTATTTTTTTTTCCACATAGAGCTGGTTTCGCATGCAATTTGGGGTTTTGGTAAATAAGAATGTGAAAAGCACTTAAAATACACATATTTAGTAAGATTTTTCTCTTTTTCAATTAAGAGTGTTGTTCATGAGTTTCAGCATTTTGGTATGTACGAAACTTCTTCACATACACTAGTTTGTGCATTTTTTGCCTTGTGGTTCTTTTGAACTATAAAACACTCATTATACACTTTTCTTGCAATGTCCCTTTCTTTCTCATTATAGAGTGCTTTGCATCAATTTTCGTGTTTTTTATAGGTAACAAGCTCAAAAACACTCAAAATATACCTTTTTGGTAATATTTTTTCTATTTTTTTTCAGTAATTTTGTTTTGAATTCCCATATAGAGTGAGCTCATTATTTATTGTTTTGGTGCCTAACATGCTGAACAACACTCAAAAGAGAGATTTCTGATGAGGTCGTTTAATTTCCTCATATAGGAGGCTTTGCATGCACTTTAGGGTTTGGTACATAACAGTCCGAAAATAAAAGCTACAATTAACTTTTTTGATAATATTCTTTTATTATATAATTGCCCTGAATTTTCACAGAATTTTGGCATCTCGGTACCTATGAAGATAAATAAAAAAAAATCCTATTTTTTTTTTTTTATTTATTTATTTATTTTTTTCTCAAAAAAGAGTGTTATTTGTGGGATTTACATTTTTGGTACTTAAGGAACTTAAAAACACTCATAATACACGTTTCTCGTAATGTCCTCTCGTTTCCCAAACATAAGGTTCTTTGCATGTATTTAAGCGTTTTTATAGATAACATGATCAAAAACACTCAATATACATGTTTTTGGTAATGTTATTATGTTTCTCCATAAAGTGTATTTTGCAGGCGTTTTAGTGTTTTAGTATATAAGGAGCTCAAAAACACTTAAAGGAAAGTTCTTGGTAAAAATTGGTTTCATTCGAATTTAATGTGATTCCCCTGCTTTTTAGTGCTTTATATCCTATCACGCTCAAAAACACTCAAAAGACACTTTTCTGGTAATGTCATTTTTTCCCACATAAATCTGGTTTCGCATGCAATTTCGGGTTTTGGTAACTAAGAATGTGAAAAGCTCTCAAAATACACGCATTTAGAAAGGTTGTTCTGTTTCTCAATTAAGAGTGTAATTCATGAGTTTCAGCATTTTGGTGTCTAGGAAATCTCTCCATATACGAGTACAAGAGTTTTTGCGTTGTTTGCTTTGTACATTATACATTATACACTTTTCTTGCAATGTCCTTTTCTTTCCCAATATAGAGTGCTTTGCATCAATTTTCGCGTTTTTGTAGGTAAAGAGCTCAAAAACACTCAAAATATATCTTTTTGGTAACGTTTTTCTATTTCTTGATATTGGTTGGTTTTCATCCGTTTTAACGTTTTTCTACGTAAAACACTGGGAAGACACGTTTTCAGTAACTTTGTTTTGGAATCCCATATAAAGTAAGTTCCTTATTATTTATCGTTTTGGTGCCTAACATGCTAAAAAAAACACACAAAACACAGATTTCTGGTAAGGTCGTTTAATTTTCTCATATTGGAGGCTTTGCATGCACTTTAGGGTTTCGTACATAGAAATCCGAAAAAAAAGCTGAAATTAACTTTTTTTGATAATATTCATTGATCACATCATTGATCTGAATTTTCCCAGAATTTTGGCATCTCGGTACCTATGAAGATGAATAACAAAAAAAAAAAAATCCTTTTTATTTTATTTTTTTATTTTGTATTTTCTAAATAAAGAGTGTTATTTGTGGGTTTTAGCTTTTTGGTACTTAAGGAACTTATAAAAACACGTTATAATACTCGTTTCTCGTAATGTTCTTTTATTTCCCAAACATAATGTTCTTTGCATGATCAAAAACACTCAAAATACATGTTTTTGGTAATGTTATTCTGTTTCTCCATAAAGTTTGTTTTGCATGCGTTTTAGCTGTTTGGTTTATAAGGGGTTAAAAAACACTTAAAGGCAAATTCTTCGTAAAAGTTGGTTTTATTCCCATGTAAAGTGATTGTTCTGCTGTTTAGTGCTTTGTTGCATATCACGCTCAAAAACACTCAAAAGACACTTTTCTGGTAATGTCACTTTTTTCCCACATGAAGCTAATTTTCGCATGTAATTTGGCATTTTCGTAACAAAGAATGTGAAAAACACTCAAAATACACAATTTGGTAAGGTAGTTCTGTTTATCGATTAAAAGTGTTATTGATCCATTTCATCATTTTGGTATGCAAAAATTTCTCTATATACATGAGTTTTTCCGTTTATTGCCTTGTGGTTCTTTTAAAACTATAAAACACTCATTATACACCTTTCTCGTAATGTACTTTTGTTTCCTAATATAGAGTGCTTTACATCCATTTTTGCATTTTTTGTAGGTAACAAGCTCAAAAACACTCAAAATATATATTTTTGGTAATGATATTCTATTTCTTCATATAGGATGGTTTGCATCCGCTTTAGCGTTTTTCTACGTAAAACACTGAAAAGACACGTTTTCAGTAATTTTGTTTTGGATTCACATGTTGTCTGATTTTCATATTATTTATCGTATTGGTGCCTAACATGCTGAAAAACACTGAAAAGACAGGTTTCTGGTAAAGTCGTTTAACTTCCCTATATTGGTGGCTTTGCATGCACTTTAGGTTTTCGTACATAACAATAAGAAAAAAAAAAGCTATAATTAACTTTCATGATAAAGTTCTTTTTTCCACATAAATTCCCAGAATTTTGGCAGAATTTTGGGAATTCGGTATCTATGAAGATGAAAAACAAAAACAAAAACAAAAAAAAAATCCCATTTTTTTTTATTTATTATTTTTTTTTTCTAAAAAGTGTTGTTTGTGGGTTTTAGCTTTTTGGTACTAAATGAACTTAAAAAAACACTCATAATACACGTTTCTCGTAATGTCATTTTGTTTTCCAAACATAAGGTTCTTTGCATGTATTTAAGCGTTTTTATAGATAACATGATCAAAAACACTCAAAATACATGTATTTGGTAATGTTATTCTGTTTCTCCATAAAATGTATTTTGCATGCGTTTTAGCATTTTGGTATGTAAGGACCTCAAAAACACTTAAAGGCAAGTTCTTGGTAAAATTTGGTTTTATTCCCATGTAATGTGATTTCCCTGGCTTTTAGTGCTTTATTGCGTAACACGCTCAAAAACACTAAAAAGACATGCAAATCCTCCCATATAAAGAAATTAAAGACCTTACCAGAAATCTGTCTTTTGAGTGTTTTTCAGCATGTTAGGCACCAAAACGATAAATAATAAGGAACTCACTCTATGTGGGAATCCAAAACAAAATTAATGAAAACGTGTCTTCTCAGTGTTTTACGTAGAAAAACGCTAAAACTGATACAAACCAATCAATATCAAGAAGCAGAAAAACATTACCAAAAATGTATATTTTGAGTGTTTTTGAGCTTGTTACCTACAAAAAAACGCGAAAATGGATACAAAGCACTGTATATTGGGAAAGAAAGGGACATTGCGAGAAAAGTGTATAATGAATGTATTATAGTTCAAAAAAACCACAAGGCAAAAAACGCAAAAACTCGTGTATATGCTGAAACTCATGAATAACACTCTTAATTGAGAAACAGAGCAACCTTACTAAATGCGTGTCAAAAACACTAAAAGGGAAGTTTTTCGTAAAAGTTGGTTTTATTCCTATGTAATGTGATTGGAATGCTTTTTAGTGCTTTATTGCCTAACACGCTCAAAAACACTCAAAGACACTTTTCTGGTAATGTCATTTTTTTTCCCACATAAAGCTAGTTTTGCATGGAATTTATTGTTTTGGTAACTAAGAATGTAAAAAAAAACACTCAAAATACACGCATTTTGTCCTGGTTGTTCTGTTTCTTGATTAAGAGTGTTATTCATGAGTTTCAGTATTTTGGTATCTTAGAAACTTCTCCATACAGTCGAGTTTTACCGTTTTTTGCCTTGTGATTCTGGTGAAACTATAAAACACTCATTATACACGTTTCTAGTAAGTCCTTTTTTTCCTTATATAGAGTGCTTTGGATCCATTTTTGCGTTTTTTTTTATGTAACAAGATCAAAAACACATAAAATATACTTTTTTGGTAATGTTATTCTATTTCTTCATATTGGTTGGTTTGCATCCGTTTTAAAATTTTTTTCTACGTAAATCTTTTAAAAGACACGTTTCCAGTAATTTTGTTTTGGATTTCCATATAGAGTGACTTTCATATTATTTATCGTTTTGGTGCCTAACATGCTTTTTGGTGCCCTTTGCTTCCAAATATAGAGTGCTTTCCATCCATTTTCGCGTTTTTTGTAGGTAACAATTTAAAAAACACTCAAAATATATCTTTTTGGTAATGTTATTCTATTTCTTCATTTTTTGTTGGTTTGCATCCGTTTTAGCGTTTTCTACGCAAAACACCGAAAAGACACGTTTTCAGTAATTTTGTTTTGGATTCCCATATAAATTGACTTCCTTGGGTTTTATCGTGTTGGTTCCTAACATGCTGAAAAACACTAATAAAACAGTTTTCTGACAAAGACGTTTAATTTCCCCATGTAGGTGCCTTTGCATGCAATTTAGGGGTTTGGTAAATAACAGTCTGAAAAAAAAGCTAAATTTAACTTTTTTGATAATATTCTTATTTCAACTTTGCCCGAATTTTGGCACCTCGTTACCTGTGAAGATAAATAAGAATGAAAAAAAAAATATCGTATTTTTTTTTTTTTTTCTCAATAAAGAGTGTAATTTGTGGCTTTTAGCTTTTTCTTTCTTAATGAACTTAAAAACACTCATAATACACGTTTCTCGTAATGTTCTTTCGTTTCCCAAAAATAGGGTTCTTTGTATGTATTTAAGCGTTTTTATTGGTAACATGATAAAAAACACTCAAAATATATTTTTTTGGTAATGTTATTCTGTTTCACCATAAAGTGTATTTTCCATGCATTTTAGTGTTTTGGTATATAAGGAGCTCAAATACACTTAAAGGCAAGTTCTTGTTAAAAATTGGTTTTATTCCAATGTAATGTGATTGCCCTGCTTTTTAGTGCTTTATTGCCTAACACGCTTTGGAAGTTTGTAAATTTATAATGTTCCAAAACGATAAAATATGCAAAATTCCTTTCCTGCAGATATATAAAAACATTACCAAAAAGGAGCATTTTGGGCGATTTTTCAGCTTGTTATGTACAAAAGCGTCAAAATGCAAATAAACTACCCTATATAAGAAAACGAAAAGACATTAGGAGAAACCAGTATTATGATTTTTTTTTTTTAGCTTATTAGGTACCGAAACGATAAAACGCACGATTTGCCTTCTGTATGGAGGAAACGTGCATTTTAAGTGTATTTAGCTTTGTTAGGTATCAAAACGCCAAAATGCATGCAAAGCACCCGATATGGGGAAAATAAACGACATTTCTAGAAACATGTCTTTTGAGAGTTTATGAGTGTGTTAGGCACAAAAAGCTCTTAAAAAGCATGGAAAGTGTCGTAAATGGGAAAACATTAAGTGTTTTCAGGTACTTACATACCAAACCGCTAAAACGGTTGCAAAACACTCTTTATGGAGAAACTCAACAGCTTTACCAAAAACATGCATTTTGAGAGGTTTTGCGCCTGTTACGTATAAAAACGATAAAATACATGCAAATAACTCTAAAAGAGGAAAAGAAAACATTAAAAGAAACGTATATTTTGAGTGGTATTGAGCTTCATAGGTACCAGAACACTAAAACGTATGAATAATACTCTATATGGAGAAACGGAACAAGATTAACCAACCATTGTGTTTTAAGGCTTTTTTCACGTTATTAGGTACCGCAACGCGAAAATGCATGCAAAGCATACTATATGGGGAAAGGAAACATTTCCAGAAACATGTCCTTTCACTGTTTATGAGCATGTTAGGTGCCAAGAAGCTAAAAACCATGGAAAGCACCATATAGGAGAAAACAAAAGATTACAAAAACTTTTAATTTCAGTGCTTATGAGCTACTTACATACAAAAACACTTAAACGCATCCAAAACGCCTTGAAAAAACTGAATAACATTACAAAAAAAGCGTGTATTTTCAATGTTTTGAGCTTGTTACGCAAAAAAAAAAAATAACCAACGACATTATGAGAAACTTATATAAAGAGCGTTTTTGAGCTTCTCAGGTACCAAAACGCGAAAATACATAAATAATACTCTCTTTAGAGAAACACAACAATATTAGATACCAAAACGCTAAAAACCAACGAAAGCTCCCTATTTGGAAAAGCAAAACATTACCAAAAGCGTGTCTGAGAGTTTTTACAGCTACTTACGTACCAAAACGCTAAACTGCATGCAAAGCACATTTTATGGAGAAACAGAATAACATTACCAGAAACGTGCATTTTGAGTTTTTTTTTTTTATCTTACGTATAAAAAAAAGCAAAAATGCATGCAAAACATCCTAAATGGCGATACGAAAAGAAATAAAAAGACACTTCATTTATCAGTGTTTTTGAGATTCTTAGGTAGCAAAATGCAGAAACGCATGTATAACATTATATATGAAGAAACAGAAGAACATTACCGAAAACGTATATTTTGAGTGTTTTTTCACATTGTTACGTAACAAAAACGCCAAAATGCATGGAAATCACCCAATATGAATAAAATAAAGGACATTACGAGAAAGATGCCATTAGTGTTTTTGAGCGTCTTAGGTACCAAACACGAAAACTATTTAGTACCACTGTATATGGAGAAACATAACATTACCAAAAACTTTTATTTTGTATTTTTCACAATTTTATGTACCAAAACGTCAAAATGACTCCAGAGCACCATCTATGGGGAGATGAAACGATATTTCCAGAAACATGTCTTTTGAGTGTCGATTGTTGTTGTTAGGTACCAAAGTTATAAAAAGCATGGAAAGCTACCTATATGAAAGAACAAGTCAACCAAAAATTTATCTTTTGGGTATTTTCAGCTACTTACGTACCATAACGCTGAGCTGTATGCAAAACACCCTTCATTACCATAAACAATTTTTTTTCTTTTTACATATAAAAAGAAACATAAATGCATGCAAAATACTTTGCATGAAGAAACGAAAAGACGTTAGAAGAAACTTTTATAATAAGTGTTTTTTTTTTTTTATTTCTTAGGTACCAAGACCTATTTGACGCATTGAAGAACAGTCTATATGGATAAAAGAACAAGATTACCAAAAATGTGCTTTTTGAGTGGTTTTCACATTGTTAGGTACGAAAAAACTCTATAAAGAGTGTTATTTGTGGGTTTTAGCTTTCTCATACTTAACGAATACACGTTTCTCGTAACGTCCTTCCATTTTCCAAACATAAGATTCTTTCCATGTATTTTAGCTTTTATTATAGGTAACATGATGAAAAACACTCAAAATACATGTTTTTTTGGTATTATTATTCTGTTTCTCCATAAAGGGTGTTTTGCATGCGTTTTAGCATTTTGGTATGTAAGGAGCTCAAAAACACTTAAAGGCAAGTTCTTGGTAAAAGTTCGTTTTATTCCCATGTAATGTGATTCCCGTGCTTTTTACTGCTTTATTGCCTATCACGCTCAAAAACTTTTTGGTAATGTCATTTTTTCCCACATAAAGCTAGTTTCGCATGCATTTTGTGGTTTTAGTAACTAAGAATGTGAAAAGCACTCAAAATACACGCATTTGGTAAAGTTGTTCTGTATTTTTAATTAAGAGTGCTATTCCTGAGTTTCAGCATTTTGGTATCTAAGAAAATTCTTTATATACACGAGTTTTTGCGCTTTTTGCCTTGTGGTTCTTGTGAAACTATAAAACACTCATTATACACATTTCTCGTAATGTCCTTTTGTATCCAAATATAGAGTGCTTTCCTTCCATTTTCGCATTTTTTTAAGGTAAGAAGCTCAAAAACATTAAAAATATACCTTTTTGGTAATATTATTCTGTTTCTTCATATTCGTTGGTTTGCATCCTGTGTACCGTTTTTCTACGTAAAACACTTAAAAGACTTTTTTTCAGTAATTTTGTGATGGATTCCCATTTTGAGTGACTTCCATATTATTTATCGTTTTGGTGCCTAACATACTAAAAAACACTCAAAAGACAGGTTTCTGGTAAAATCGTTTAATTTCCCAATATAGGAGGCTTTGGATGCACTTTAGGGTTTGGTACATAACAGTCAAAAAAAAAGATAAAATTAACTTTTTTTTCATAATGTTCTTTTTTCATATAATTTCCCTGAATTTTTCCAGAATTTTGGCATTTCGGTACCTATGAAGATGAATAACAAAAAAAAAAAAAAATTCCTATTTTTTTATTTATTTTTTCTTTCTCTATAAAGAGTGTTATTTGTGGATTTTAGCTTTTTTGGTACTTAAGGAACTTAAAAACACTCATTATACACGTTTCTCGAAATGTTCTTTCGTTTCTCAAACATAAGGTTCTTTGCATGTACTTAAGCGCTTTTATAGGTAACATGATCAAAAACACTCAAAATACATGTTTTTGTTAATGTTATGATGTTTCTCCATATAGGGTGTTTTGCATGCTTTTTTTTAGCGTTTTGGTATATAAGGAGCTCAAAAACACTTAAAGGGAAGTTTTTGCTAAAAGTTGGTTTTATTCCTATGTAATGTGATTGCTCTGCTTTTTATTGCTTTATTGCCTATCATGCTAAAAAAAAAAAAACACTTAAAAGACACTTTTCTGGTATGTCATTTTTTTTTCCCAGATAAAGCTACTTTCACATGGAATTTGGGGTTTTGGTAACTAAGAATGTGAAAAACATTCAAAATACACGCATTTGGTAAGGTTGTTCTGTTTCTCAATTAAGAGTGTTATTCAGGAGTTTCAGCATTTTGGTATCTAAGAAACTTCTCCATATATACGAGTTTTTTTGCGTTTTTTGCCTTGTGGTTCTTCAGAATATATAAAACACTCATTATACACATTTCTCGTAATGTCCTTTTGTTAAACAATATAGAAAGCTTTGCATCTATTTTCACGTTTTTTGTAAGTAAAGAGCTCAAAAACACTCAAAAATGTACCTTTTTGGTAATGTTATTCTATTTCTTCATATTGGTTGGTTTGCATCCGTTTTAGCGTTTTCTACGTAAAACACGGAAAAGACACGTTTTCAGTAATTTTCTTTTGGAGTCCCAAATAGAATGACTTCCATATTATTTATTGTTTTGGTGACTAACATGCTGAAAAACACTCACAACACAGGTATCTCGTAAACTCGTTTAATTTCCTCATATAGTTAGCTTTGCATGTACTTTAGGGTTTGGTACATAACAGTCCGAAAAAAAAGCTGAAATTAACTTTTTTGATAATGTTCTTTTTTCACATAATTTCCCTGAATTTTGCCAGAATTTTAGCATCTCGGTACCTATGAAGAAGAATAACAAAAAAAAAAAAAAAATCCTATTTTTTATTTGATTATTTATTTTATTTTTTCTCTCTCTATAAAGAGGTTTTAGCACGAGTTTTTTTTTTTCGTTTTTTGCCTTGTGGTTCTTTTGAACTATAAAACATTCATTATACACTTTTCTCGCAATGTCTCTTTCTTTCCCAATATAGAGTGCTTTGCACCAATTTTCGCGTTTTTTTGTAGGTAACAAGCTCAAAAACACTCAAAATATAACTTTTTGGTAATGTTTTTCTACTTGATATTGGTTGGTTTGCATCCGTTTTAGCGTTTTTCTACGTAAAACACTGAGAAGAAACGTTTTCAGTAATTTTGTTTTGGTTTGCCATATAGAGTGAGTTCCTTATTATTTATTGTTTTGGTGCCTAACATGCTGAAAACACTCAAAACACAGATTTCTGGTAAGGTCGTTTAATTTCCTCATATGGGAGGCTTTGCATGCACTTTAGTGTTTGGTATATAACAGTCCGAAAAAAAAAAAAATATCAATCTTTTTGAAAATATTCTCTTATCATATAATTGCCCTAATTTTTCCCAGAATTTTGGCCTCTCGGTACCTATGAAGGAGAATAAAAAAAATAATTAAATAAATCCTTTTATTTATTTATTTATTTTTTATTTTTTTCTAAATAACGAGTGTTATTTGTGGGTTTTAGCTTTTTGATAGTTAAAGAACTCAAAAACACTCATAATACACGTTTCTCGTAATGTCTTTACGTTTCCTTAACATAAGGTTATTATTATTATTATAGATAATATGATCAAAAACACTCAAAATACGTTTTTGGTAATGTTATTCTGTCTCTGCATGAAGTTTGTTTTCCATGCGTTTTAGCGGTTTGGTATGTAAGGAGCTCAAAAACACATATTGGCAAGTTCTTGGTAAAAGTTGGTTTTATTCCCATGTAATGTCATTGCCCTGCTTTTTAGTACTTCATTGCCTAACACGCTCAAAAACAATTAAAAGACACTTCTGGTAATGTCATTTTTTTCCCTCATAAAGCTACTTTCGCATGCTATTTTGGGTATTGCTAAATAGGAATATGAAAAACACTCTAAATACAGGCATTTGCTAAGGTTGTTCTGTTTCTCAATTAAGATTGTTATTCATGAGTTTCAGCATTTTGGTATCTAAGAAACTTCTTTATATACACGAGTTTTTGCGTTTTTCTACGTAAAACACTTAGAAGATACATTTTCAGTAATTTTGTTTTGGAATCCCATATAGAGTGAGTTCCTTATTATTTATCGTTTTGGTGCCTAACATGCTGAAAAACACACAAAAGACAGATTTCTGGTAAGGTCGTTTAATTTCCTCATATAGGAGGCTTTGCATGCACTTTAGGGTTTGGTACATAACAGTCCGAAAAAAAGCAATAATCAACTTTTTTGATAATATTCTCTTATCATATAATTGCCTTGAATTTCGGGCATTTCGGTACCTATGAAGATGAATAACAAAAAAAAAAATCTTATTTTTTTATTTTTTTATTTATTTATTTTTCTAAATAAAGAGTGGGTTTTAGGTTTTTGGTACTTAACAAACTTAAAACCACTCATAATATACGTTTCTCGTAATGTCCTTTTCTTTCCCAAACATAAGGTTCTTTTCATGTATTTAAGCGTTTTTATAGATAACATGATCAAAAACACTCAAAATACATGTTTTTGGTAATTTTATTTTGTTTTTTCATAAAGTTTGTTTTACATGCGTTTTAGCGGTTTAGTATATAAGGAGCTCAAAAACACTTAAAGGCAAGTTCTTGATAAAAATTTGGTTTATTCAAATGTAATGTGATTGCCCTGCTTTTTAGTGCTTTATTGCCTATCAGGCTCAAAAACACTCAAAAGACATTTTTCTGGTAATGTCAATTTTTCTCACATAAAGCTGGTTTCGCATGCAATTTTGGATTTTGATAACCAAGAATGTGAAAAGCTCTCAAAATACACGCATTTAGTAAGGTTGTTCTGTTTCTAAATTAGGAATGTTATTCATGAGTTTCAGCATTTTGGTATCTAGGAAACTTCTATATATCGACAAGTTTTTGCGTTTTTTGCCTTTTGGTTCTTTTGAACTATAAAACACTCATTATACACTTTTCTTGTAATGTCCTTTTATTTCCTAATATAGAGTACTTTGCATCAATTTTCGTGTTTTTTGTAGGTAACAAGCTCAAAAACACTCAAAATATACCTTTTTGGTAATGTTTTTCTATTTTTTTTATATTGGTTGGTTTGCATCCATTTTTGCGTTTTTCTACGTAAAACACTGAGAAGACACGTTTTCAGTAGTTTTGTTTTAGATTCCCATATAGAGTAAGTTCCTTATTTATTTATCGTTTTGGTGCCTAACATTCTGAAAAACACTCAAAAGATAGGTTTCTTTTAAGGTCGTGTAATTTCCTCATATAGGAGGCTTTGCATGCACTTTAGGGTTTGGTATATAACAGTCCGAAAAAAAGCTAAAATTAACTTTTTTGATAATTTTCTTTTATCATATAATAGCCCGGAATTTTCCCAGAATTTTAGCATCTCGGTACTTATGAAGATGAATAACAAAAAAAAAGAAAGAAATAAATCGTATTTTTTATATTTTTTTATTATTTATTTTTCTAAATAAAGAGTGTTATTTGTGGGTTTTAGCTTTTTGGTACTTGAGGAACTAAAAAACACTTATAATACATATTTCTCGTAATGTCCTTTCGTTTCCCAAATATAAGGTTCTTTGTATGTATTTAAGCGTTTTTATAGATAACATGATCAAAAACACTCAAAATACATGTTTTTGGTAATGTTATTCTGTTTGTCCATAAAAGGTGTTTTGCATGCGTTTTAGCGTTTTGGTATGTAATGAGCTCAAAAACACCTAAAGGCAAGTTCTTGGTAAAAGTTGGTTTTATTCCCATGTAATGTCATTGCCCTGCTTTTTAGTACTTCATTGCCTAACACGCTCAAAAACAATTAAAAGACACTTCTGGTAATGTCATTTTTTTCCCTCATAAAGCTACTTTCGCATGCTATTTTGGGTATTGCTAAATAGGAATATGAAAAACACTCTAAATACAGGCATTTGCTAAGGTTGTTCTGTTTCTCAATTAAGATTGTTATTCATGAGTTTCAGCATTTTGGTATCTAAGAAACTTCTTTATATACACGAGTTTTTGCGTTTTTCTACGTAAAACACTTAGAAGATACATTTTCAGTAATTTTGTTTTGGAATCCCATATAGAGTGAGTTCCTTATTATTTATCGTTTTGGTGCCTAACATGCTGAAAAACACACAAAAGACAGATTTCTGGTAAGGTCGTTTAATTTCCTCATATAGGAGGCTTTGCATGCACTTTAGGGTTTGGTACATAACAGTCCGAAAAAAAGCAATAATCAACTTTTTTGATAATATTCTCTTATCATATAATTGCCTTGAATTTCGGGCATTTCGGTACCTATGAAGATGAATAACAAAAAAAAAAATCTTATTTTTTTATTTTTTTATTTATTTATTTTTCTAAATAAAGAGTGGGTTTTAGGTTTTTGGTACTTAACAAACTTAAAACCACTCATAATATACGTTTCTCGTAATGTCCTTTTCTTTCCCAAACATAAGGTTCTTTTCATGTATTTAAGCGTTTTTATAGATAACATGATCAAAAACACTCAAAATACATGTTTTTGGTAATTTTATTTTGTTTTTTCATAAAGTTTGTTTTACATGCGTTTTAGCGGTTTAGTATATAAGGAGCTCAAAAACACTTAAAGGCAAGTTCTTGATAAAAATTTGGTTTATTCAAATGTAATGTGATTGCCCTGCTTTTTAGTGCTTTATTGCCTATCAGGCTCAAAAACACTCAAAAGACATTTTTCTGGTAATGTCAATTTTTCTCACATAAAGCTGGTTTCGCATGCAATTTTGGATTTTGATAACCAAGAATGTGAAAAGCTCTCAAAATACACGCATTTAGTAAGGTTGTTCTGTTTCTAAATTAGGAATGTTATTCATGAGTTTCAGCATTTTGGTATCTAGGAAACTTCTATATATCGACAAGTTTTTGCGTTTTTTGCCTTTTGGTTCTTTTGAACTATAAAACACTCATTATACACTTTTCTTGTAATGTCCTTTTATTTCCTAATATAGAGTACTTTGCATCAATTTTCGTGTTTTTTGTAGGTAACAAGCTCAAAAACACTCAAAATATACCTTTTTGGTAATGTTTTTCTATTTTTTTTATATTGGTTGGTTTGCATCCATTTTTGCGTTTTTCTACGTAAAACACTGAGAAGACACGTTTTCAGTAGTTTTGTTTTAGATTCCCATATAGAGTAAGTTCCTTATTTATTTATCGTTTTGGTGCCTAACATTCTGAAAAACACTCAAAAGATAGGTTTCTTTTAAGGTCGTGTAATTTCCTCATATAGGAGGCTTTGCATGCACTTTAGGGTTTGGTATATAACAGTCCGAAAAAAAGCTAAAATTAACTTTTTTGATAATTTTCTTTTATCATATAATAGCCCGGAATTTTCCCAGAATTTTAGCATCTCGGTACTTATGAAGATGAATAACAAAAAAAAAGAAAGAAATAAATCGTATTTTTTATATTTTTTTATTATTTATTTTTCTAAATAAAGAGTGTTATTTGTGGGTTTTAGCTTTTTGGTACTTGAGGAACTAAAAAACACTTATAATACATATTTCTCGTAATGTCCTTTCGTTTCCCAAATATAAGGTTCTTTGTATGTATTTAAGCGTTTTTATAGATAACATGATCAAAAACACTCAAAATACATGTTTTTGGTAATGTTATTTTGTTTGTCCATAAAAGGTGTTTTGCATGCGTTTTAGCGTTTTGGTATGTAATGAGCTCAAAAACACCTAAAGGCAAGTTCTTGGTAAAAGTTGGTTTTATTCAAATGTAATGTGATTGCCCTGCTTTTTAGTGGTTTATTGCCTAAGACGCTAAAAAACACTTGAAAGACATTTTAATAATATTATTTATAATAATATTACTAATATTATTTTTTTCCCATATAAAGCTAGTTTTGCATGGAATTTGGGGTTTTCGTAACTAAGAATGTGAAAAACACTCAAAATACACACATTTAGTAAGGTTGTTCTGTTTCTTAATTAAAAGTGTAATTCATGAGTTTCAGCATTTTGGTATGTAAAAAACTTCTTTATGTACACGAGCTTTTGAGTTTTTTGCCTTGTTGTGCTTGTGAAACTATAAAACACTCATTATACACGTTTCTCGTAATGTCCTTTTCTTTCCTAATATAGAGTACGTTTCATCCATTTTCGCATTTTTTTGTAGGTAACGAGCTCAAAAACACATTAAAATATATCTTTTTGGTAATGTTATTCTATTTCTTCATATTGGTTGATTTGCATCCGTTTTAGCTTTTTTCTACGTAAATCACTGAAAAGACACGTTTTCAGTAATATTCTTGAATTTGCTGAAAACACACTCTAAAGACAGGTTTCTGGTAAAGTCGAGTAATTTCTCCATATAGGTGGCTTTGCATGCACTTCAGGGTTTGGTACATAACTCCGGAAAAAAGCTAATTTTTTTTTTATAATGATTTTTTTTACAAAATTTTCCAGAATTTTTCCAGAATTTTGGTATCTCGGTACCTATGAAGATGAATAACAAAATTATTTTTTTTTTTATAAAGTGTTATTTGTGAGTTTTAGCTTTTTGGTACTTAAGGAACTTAAAAACACTTATAATACACGATTTTCGTAATGTCCTTTTCTTATAGAAACATAGGGTTCTTTACATGTTTTTATAGGTAACATGATCAAAAACACTCAAAATACATATTTTTGGTAATGTTATTCTGTTTTTCCATAAAGGGTGTTTTACATGCGTTTTAGCGTTTTGGTATGTAAGGAGTTAAAAAACACTTAGAGGCAAGTTCTTCGTAAAAGTTGGTTTTATTCCAAAGTAATGTGATTGTTCTGCTTTTTAGTGCTTTGTTGCATATCACGCTCAAAAACATTTAAAAGACACTTTTCTGGTAATGTCATTTTTTTTCCCACATAAAGCTAGTTTCGCATGTAATTTGGCATTTTCGTAATTATGAATGTGAAAAACACTCAAAATACACAATTTGGAAGGGTAGTTCTGTTTCTCGATTAAAAGTGTTAGTCATGCATTTCTTCACTTTGGTATGTAAGAAACTTTTCTATATACACGAGTTTTTGCGTTTATTGCCTTGTGGTTCTTGTGAAACTATAAAACACTCATTATACACGTTTCTTGTAATGTTCTTTTGATTCCTAATATAGAGTGTTTTCCATCCTTTTTTGCATTTTTTGTAGGTAACAAGATTAAAAACACTCAAAACATATCTTTTTTGGTAATGTTATTCTATTTCTTCATATTGGTTGGTTTGCATCCGTTTTAGCGTTTTTCTTCGTAAATCTCTGAAAAGACTCGTTTTCAGTAATATTGTTGAAATTGCTTTGAAATTTGGTAGATAACTCCCGAAAAAGATAAAATTATTTTATTATAATTTTTTTTCTTTACCTAACTTCCCTGAATTTTGCCAGAATTTTAGCATCTCGGTACCTATGAAGATGAATAACAAAAAAAAAAAAATTGCATTCATTTATTTATTTATTTTTTCTCTTTAAAGAGTGTTATTTGTGTGTTTTAGCTTTTTAGTACTTAAGGAACCTAAGAACTCTCATAATACACAATTTTCGTAATATCCTTTCGTTTTACAAACATAGGGTTCTTTGCATGTATTTAAGCGTTTTTATAGGTAACATGATCAAAAACACTTAAAATTCATGTTTTTGGTAATGTTATTTTGTTTCTCCATAAGGGTGTTTTGTATGCGTTTTAGCGTTTTGTTATGTAAGGAGTTAAAAACATTTAAAGACATGCTTTTGGTGAAAGTTGGTTTTATTCCCATGTGATGTGATTGTTCTGCTTTTTAGTGCTTTGTTGCATATCATGCTCTAAAACACTTAAAAGATTCTTTTCTGGTAATGTCATTTTTCCCACATAAAACTAGTTTTGCAAGTAATTTCGGATTTTCGTAACTAAGAATGTGAAAAACACTCTAAATGCTCACATTTGGTAAGATAGTCCTGTTTCTCAATTAAAAGTCTTATTCATGAGTTTCAGAATTTGGGAATGTAAGAAACTTCTTTATATACACGAGTTTTTGAGCTTTTTGCCTTGTGGTTCTTAGGAAACTATAAAACACTTATTATACACGTTTCTCGTAATGTCCTTTTGCTTCCCGATATAGAGTGCTTTCCATCCATTTTTGCGTTTTTTGTTGGTAACAATTTCAAAAACACTCAAAATATACCTTTTTGGTAATGTTATTCTATTTCTTCATTTTGGTTGGTTTGCATCCGTTTTAGCGTTTTTGTAAGTAAAACACCAAAAAAACAAGTTTTCAGTAATTGTGTTTTGGATTCCGATATAGATTGACTTCCTTGGGTTTTATCGTGTTGGTTCCTAACATGCTGAAAAACACTCATAAGCCAGTTTTCTGGTAAAGAGGTTTAATTTCCCCACATAGGTGGCTTTGCATGCACTTTAGGGGTTTGGTACATAACAGTCCGAAAAAAAAAAAAGCTAAATTTAACTTTTTTGATAATGTTATTATTTCATATAATTTCCTGAACTTTGCCCGAATTTTGGCACCTCGTTACCTGTGAATATGAATAAGAATGAAAAAAAAAATGTCGTATTTTTGTATTTATTTATTTTTTTTCTCAATAAAGTGTGTAATTTGTGGCTTTTACTTTTTCGTACTTAATGAACTTAAAAACACTCATAATACACGTTTCTCGTAATGTCCTTTCGTTTCCCAAAAATAGGGTTCTTTGCATTTATTTAAGCGGTTTTATTGGTAACATGATCAAAAACACTCAAAATACATGTTTTTGGTAATGTTCTTCTGTTTCACCATAAAGTGTATTTTGCATGCGTTTTAGTGTTTTGGTATATAAGGAGCTCAAAAACACTTAAAGGCAAGTTCTTGTTAAAAATTGGTTTTATCCCAATGTAAAGTGTTTGCCCTGCTTTTTAGTGCTTTACTGCATAACACGCTCAAAAACACTCAAAAGACATTTTTCAGGTAATGTCATTTTTTTCCCACATAAAGCTGGTTTTGCATGCAATTTGGGGTTTTGGTAACTAAGAATGTGAAAAGCACTCAAAATACACGCATTTAGTAGGATTGTTCTGTTTCTCAATAAAGAGTGTTGTTCCAGAGTTTCAGCATTTTAAAATGTAAGAAACTTCTCTATATACACGAGTTTTTGTGTGTTTTGGCTTGTAGTTCTTGTGAAACTATAAAACATTCATTATACACGTTTCTCGTAATGTCCTTTTGCTTCCCATTATAGAGTGTTTTCCATCCATTTTCGCGTTTTTTGTAGGTAACAATTTCAAAAACACTCAAAATATACCTTATTGGTAATGCTATTTTATTTTTTTCATATTGGTTGGTTTGCATCCGTTTTAGCGTTTTTCTACGTAAAACACCGAAAACACACGTTTTTAGTAATTTTGTTTTGGATTCCCATATAGATTGACTTCCATGTAATTTATCGTGTTGGTTCCTAAGATGCTGAAAAACACTCATAAGACCGTTTTCTGGCAAAGACGTTTAATTTCCCCTTATAGTTGGCTTTGCATGCACTTTAGGGGTTTGGTACATAACAGTCCGAAAAAAAAGCTAAATTTAACTTTTTTGATAATGTTCTTATTTCACATAATTTCCTGAATTTTGCCCGAATTTTGGCATCTCGGTACCTGTGAAGATGAATAAGAAAGAAAAAATAAATATTGTAATTTTTTTTTATTTATTTATAGTTTCTCAATAAAGAGTGTTATTTGTGGCTTTTAGCTTTTTGGTAATTAATGAACTTAAAAACACTCATAATACACGTTTCTCGCAATCTCCTTTTGTTTCCAAAAAATACTATTCTTTGCATACAATACAATACAATAATTCTTTGCATTAAGCGTTTTTATATGTAACATGATCAAAAACACTCAAAATACATGTTTTTGGTAATGTTAATCTGTTTCACCATAAAGAGTATTTTCCATACGTTTTAGTGTTTTGGTATATAAGGAGCTCAAAAACACTTAAAGGCAAGTTCTTGGTAAAAATTCGTTTTCCTCCAATGTAATGTGATTGCCCTCCTTTTTAGTGCTTTATTGCCTATCACGCTGAAAAACACTCAAAAGACACTTTTCTAATAGTCTTTTTTTTTCCCAGAAATCTATTTTCGCAAGCAATTTGGAGTTTTGGTAACTAAGAATGTGAAAAGCACTCAAAATACACGCATTTATTAAGGTTGTTCTGTTTCTCAATTACGAGTGTTATACATGAGTTTTAGCATTTTTGTATCTAGGAAACCTCTCCATGTACACGAGATTTTGCGTTTTTTGCCTTGTGGTTCTTTTGAACTATAAAACACTCATTATACACTTTTTTTGCAATGTCCTTTTGTTTCCCAACATAGAGTGCTTTGCATCAATTTCCGCGTTTTTTGTAGGTAACAAGCTCAAAAACACTCAAAATATATCTTTTTAGTAACGTTTTTCTTTTTATTGATATTGGTTGTTTTGCTTCCGTTTTAGCGTTTTTCTACGTAAAACACTGAGAAAACCCGTTTTCAGTAACTTTGTTTTGGATTCCCATATAGAGTGAGTTCCTTATTATTTATTGTTTTTGTGCCTAACATGCTAAAAAAAAAACACTCAAAACACAGATTTCTGGTAAGGTCGTTTAATTTCCTCATATAGGAGGCTTTGCATGCACTTTAGGGTTTGGTACATAACAGTCCGAAAAAAAAGCTGAAATTAACTTTTTTGATAATATTTTTTTATCATATGATTGCCCTGAATTTTCCCAGATTTTTTCCATCTCGGTACCTATGAAGATGAATAACAAAAAAAAAAAAAAAAATCCTATTTTTTTATTTTTTTATTTTTTATTTTCTAAATAAAGAGTGTTATTTGTGGGTTTTAGGTTTTTGGTACTTAAGGAACTTAAAAAACACTCATAATACACGTTTCTCTTAATGTCCTTTTGTTTCCCAAACATAATGTTCTTTGCATGTATTTAAGCGTTTTTATAGATAACATTTTAAAAAACACTCAAAATACATGTTTTTGGTAATGTTATTCTGTTTCTCCATAAAGTTTTGCATGCGTTTTAGCTGTTTGGTATATAAGTATATAAGGAGCTCAAAAAAAGTATATAAGGAGCTCAAAAACACTTAAAGGCAAGTTTTTGGTATTAATTGGTGTTATTTTAATGTAATATGATTGCCCTGCTTTTTAGTGCTTTATTGCCTATCACGCTCAAAAACACTCAAAAGACACTTTTCTGGTAAAGTCATTTTTTATTCCCACAAATCTATTTTCGCATGCAATTTCTGGTTTTGGTAACTAAGAATGTGAAAAGCACTCAAAATACACGCATTTAGTAAGGTTGTTCTGTTTGTGAATTAAGAGTGTTATTCATGAGTTTCAGCATTTTCGTATCTAGGAACCTTTTCCATATACACGATTTTTTGTGTTTTTTGCCTTTTGGTTCTTTTGAACTATAAGAAAAACTCAATATACACTTTTCTTACAAAGTCCTTTTGTTTTCTAATATAGAGTGCTTTGCATCAATTTTCGCGTTTTTTTTTTTGTAGGTAACAAGCTCAAAAACACTCAAAATATACATTTTTGGTAATGCTTTTCTATTTCTTGATATTGGTTGGTTTGCATCCATTTTAGCATTTTTCTATGTAAAACACATAAAAAACACGTTTTCAGCAACTTTGTTTTGGATTCTCATATAGAGTGAGTTCCTTATTATTTATCGTTTTGGTGCCCAACATGCTGAAAAAACACTCAAAAAACAGATTTCTGGTAAGGTCGTTTAATTTCCTCATATAGGAGTCTTTGGATGCATTTTATGGTTTGGTACATAAAAGTCCGAAAAAAAGCTAAAATTAACTTTTTTTTATAATTTTCTTTGATTATATAATAGCCCTGAATTTTCCCAGAATTTTGGCATCCCGGTACCTCTGCAGATGAATAACAACAAAAAAAAATCCTATTTTTTTATTTTTTTACTTTTTTTTCTAAATAAAGAGCGTTATTTGTGGGTTTTAGCTTTTTGGTATTTAAGGAACTTAAAAACACTTATAATAAACATTTCTCGTAATGTCCTTTCGTTTCGCGAACATAAGGTTCTTTGCATGTATTTAAGCGTTTTTATAGATAACATGATCAAAAACACTCAAAATATAAGTTTTTGGTAATTTTATTCTGTTTCTCCATAAAAAGTATTTTCCATGCGTTTTAGCGTTTTGGTGTGTAATGACCTCAAATACACTTGAAGGCAAGTTCTTGGTAAAAGTTGTTTTTATTCCCATGTAATGTGATTGCCCTGCTTTTTATTGCTTTATTGCCTAACACGCTCAAAACACTCTAAAGACACTTTTCTGGTAATATCATTTTTTTCCCACATAAAGCTAGTTTTGCATGGAATTTGGGGTTTTGGTAACTAAGAATGTGAAAAAAACTCAAAACACAGGCATTGATAAGGTTGTTCTATTTTTTAATTAAAAGTGTTATTCATGAGTTTCATCATTTTGGTAGGTAAGAAACTTTTCTAATACACACATTTGGTAAGGTATTTCTGTTTCAAAATTAAAAGTGTTATTCATGAGTTTCATCTTTTTGGTATGTAAGAAACTTCTTTATGTACACGAATTTTTGAGTTTTTTACCTTGTGGTTCTTGTCAAACTATAAAACACTCATACACGTTTCACGTAATGTCCTTTTCTTTGCCAATATCAAGTACCTTCCATCCATTTTTGCATTTTTTTGTAGGTAACAAGCTCAAAAACACATCAAAATATATCTTTTTGGTAATGTTATTCTATTTCTTCTTATTGGTTGGTTTACATCCGTTTTAGCGTTTTTTTAAGTAAATCACTGAAAACACATGTTTTCAGTAATATTGTTGAAATTGCTGAATAAACACTCAAAGAACAGGTTTCTGGTAAAGTCGTGTAATTTTCCGATATAGGTGGATTTGCATGCACTTCAGGGTTTGTACATAACTCCGGAAAAAAGCTAAAATTATTTTTGTTTATACTGATTTTTTTTTACAAAATTTTAATGAATTTTGCCAGAATTTTGGCATCTCGGTACCTATGAAGATAAATAACAAAAAAAAAAATGTTTTTTCTCTCTATAAAGAGTGTTATTTGTGGGTTTTAGCTTTTTGGTACTTAAGGAACTTAAAAACACTCAAAATACACGATTTTCGTAATGTCCTTTTGTTATACAATCATGAGGTTCTTTACATGTATTTAAGCGTTTTTATAGGTTACATGATCAAAAACATTCAAAATACATGTTTTTGGTAATGTTATTCTGTTTCTCCATAAAGGATGTTTTGCATGCGTTTTACCGATTTGGTATGTAAGGAGTTAAAAAAACACTTAAAGGCAAGCTCTTCGTAAAAGTTGGTTTTATTCCCATGTAATGTGATCATTCTGCTTTTTAGTTCTTTGTTGCATATCACGCTCAAAAACACTACAAAAGACACTTTTTTGGTAATGTCATTTTTTTTTCCCACATGAAGGTAGTTTCGCATGTAATTTGGCATTTTCGTAATTAAGAATGTGAAAAACATTCAAAATACACAATGTGGTAAGGTAGTTCTGTTTATCGATTAAAAGTGTTATTCATGCATTTCATCATTTTGGTATGTAAAAAATTTCTCTATATACACGAGTTTTTGCGTTTATTGCCTTGTGGTTCTTTTAAAACAATAAAACACTCATTATATACGTTTCTCGTAATGTCCTTTTGTTTCCTAATATAGAGTGCTTTACATGCAGTTTTGCATTTTTTTGTAGGTAACAAGCTCAAAAACACTCAAAATATATCTTTTTGGTAATGTTATTCTATTTCTTCATATAGGTTGGTTTCTATCTTCTTTAGCGTTTTTCTACGTAAAACACTGAAAAGGCACGTTTTCAGTAATTTTGTTTTGGATTCACATATTGACTGACTTCCATATTATTTATCGTTTTGGTGCCTAACATGCTGAAAAACACTGAAAAGACAGGTTTCTGGTAAAGTCGTTTAACTTCCCTATATAGGTGGCTTTGCATGCACTTAAGTTTTTGGTACATAAGAAATCGAAAAAAAAAGCTATAATTAACTTTTTTGGTAATGTTCTTTTTTCCACATAAATTCCCTGAATTTTGGCAGAATTTTGGCATATCGGTACCTATAAGGATGAATAACAAAAAAAAAAAAAATCCCATTTTTTAATTTTTTTGTTTATTATTTTTTCCTAAATAAAAAGTGTTATTTGTGGTTTTTAGCTTTTAGGTACTAAAGGAACTTAAAAAAATAATCATAATATACGTTTTTCGTAATGTTTTTTCGTTTCCCAAACATAAGGTTCTTTGCATGTATTTAAGCGTTTTTATAGATAACATGATCAAAAACACTCAAAATACAAATATTTCGTAATATTATTCTGTTTGTCCATAAAATGTATTTTGCATGCGTTTTAGCGTTTTGGTATGTAAGGAGCTCAAAAAATACTTAAAGGCAAGTTCTTGCTAAAATTTGGTTTTATTCCCATGTAATGTGATTGCCCTTCCTTTTTAGTGCTTTATTGCGTAACATGCTCAAAAACACTCAAAAGACATGCAAGGCCTCGCATATGAGGAAATTAAACACCTTACAAGAAATCTGTCTTTTGAGTGTTTTTCAGCATGTTAGGTACCAAAACGATAAATAATAAGGAACTCACTCTATGTGGGAATCCAAAAGAAAATTACTGAAAACGTGTCTTCTCAGTGTTTTACGTAGAAAAAACGCTAAAACTGATGCAAACCAACCAATATCAAGAAGCAGAAAAACATTACCAAAAATGTATATTTTGAGTGTTTTTGAGCTTGTTACCTACAAAGAAACGCAAAAATTGATACAAAGCACTCTATGTTGGGAAACAAAGGGACATTGCGAGAAAAGTGTATAATGAATGTTTTATAGTTAAAAAAAAAAAACACAATGCAAAAAACGCAAAAACTCGTGTATATGAAGAAATTTCCTAGATACCAAAATGCTGAAACTCATGAATAACACTCTTAATTGAGAAACAGAACAACCTTACTAAATGCGTGTCAAAAACACTAAAAGGTAAGTTCTTTGTAAAAGTTGGTTTTATTCCCATGTAATGTGATTGCCCTGCTTTTTAGTGCTTTATTGCCTAACATGCTCAAAAACACTCAAAGACACTTTTCTGGTAATGTCATTTTTTTCCCATATAAAGCTAGTTTCGCAGGGATTTTGGGTTTTGGTAACTAAGAATGTAAGAAAACACTCAAAATACACGTATTTAGTAAGGTTGCTCTGTTTCTTGATTAAGAGTGTTATTCATGAGTTTCAGCATTTTGGTACCTTAGAAACTTCTCCACACAGACTAGTTTTTGCGTTTTTTGCCTTGTGATTCTGGTGAAACTATAAAACACTCATTATACACGTTTCTCGTTATGTCCTTTTTTTTTCCTAATATACAGTGCTTTGCATCCATTTTTGCGTTTTTTTTTTTATGTAACAAGCTCAAAAACACACAAAATATACTTTTCTGGTAATGTTATTCCATTTTTTTTTTCATATTCGTTGCTTTGCATCCGTTTTAGCGTTTTTCTACGTAAATCTTTTAAAAGACACGTTTTCAGTAATTTTGTTTTGGATTTCCATATAGAGTGACTTTCATATTATCTATCGTTTTGGTGCCTAACATGCGGAAAACCACTCAAACGACAGGTTTCTTGTAAAGTCGTTAAATTTTCCCAAATAGGTGGCTTTGCATACACTTTATGGTTTGGTATATAACTCCGAAAGAAAAAGGAAAAATTTACTTTTTCGATAATGTTTTTTTTTCCACAAAATTTCCCTGAATTTTGGCAGAATTTTGGCATCTTGGTACCTTTGAACATCAATAACAAAAAAATTAAAAATGCTATTTATTTATTTATTTATTTTTTATTTTTTCTCTATAAAGAGTGTTATTTGTAGGTTTTAACGTTTTGGTACTTAAGGAACTTAAAAACAGTCAGAATACACGTTTCTCGTAATGTCCTTTCGTTTCCCAAATATATGGATCTTTGCATGTATTTAAGCGTTTTTATAGGTAAAATGATAAAAAACACTCAAAACACTTGTTTTTGGTAATGTTATTCTGCTTCTCCATAAAGGAGTGTTTTGCATGCGTTTTAGCGATTTGGTATGTAAGGAGCTGAAAAACACTTCAAGGCAAGTTCTTGGTAAAAGTTTGTTTTATTCCAATGTAATGTGATTGCCCTGCTTTTTAGTGCTTTATTGCCTAACACGCTCATAAACACTCAAAAGACATTTCTGGTAATGTCATTTTTTTTCACACATAAAGCTAGTTTCGCATGCTATTTGGGGTTTTGCAAACTAAGAATGTGAAAAAAACTCTCAAAATACACACATTTGGTAAGGTAGTTCTTTTTCTCAATTAAAAGTGTTATTCATGAGTTTTAGCATTTTGGTATGTAAGAAACTACTCTATATACACGAGTTTTTGCGTTTTTTGTCTTGTGGTTCTTGTGAAACTATAAAACAATCATTATACACGTTTCTCTAAATGTCCTTTTTTTCTTCCCAATATAGAGTGCTTTTACATCCATTTTCTCGTTTTTTTGTAGGTAAAAAGCTCAAAAAGACTTTTTGGTAATGTTATTCTATTTCTTCATATTCGTTGCTTTGCATCCGTTTTAGCGTTTTTTCTACGTAAAACACTGAAAAGACACGTTTTCAGTAATTTTGTTTTGGATTCACATATTGACTGACTTCCATATTATTTATCGGTTTGGTGCCTAAAATGCTGAAAAACACTGAAAAAACAGGTTTCTGGTAAAGTCGTTTAATTTCTTCATATAGGTGGCTTTGCATGCACTTTAGGGTTTGGTAAATAATCCGAAAAAAAGCTATAATTAACTTTTTTGATAATGTTCTTTTTTCCACATAAATTCCCTGAATTTTGGCAGAATTTTTTTTTTTTTTTTTTTTTCTCTTTAAAGAGTGTTATTTGTGGGTTTTAACGTTTTGGTACTTAAGGAACTTAAAAACAGTCATAATACACGTTTCTCGTAATGTCCTTTCGTTTCCCAAAGATAGGGTTCTTTGCATGTATTTAAGCGTTTTTATAGGTAACATGATCAAAAACACTTAAAACACATGTTTTTTGTAATGTTTTTCTGCTTCTCCATAAATGAGTGTTTTGCATGCGGTTTTGCGTTTTGGAATGTAAGGAGCTCAAAAACACATAATGGCAAGTTCTTGGTCAAAGTTGGTTTTATTCCCATGTAATGTGATTGCCCTGCTTTTTAGTGCTTTATTGCCTAACACGCTCAAAAAACACTCAAAAGACACTTCTGGTAATGTCATTTTTTCCCACATAAAGCTAGTTTCGCATGCTATTTGGGATTTTGCTAACTAAGAATGTGAAAAGCACTGAAAATACACGCTTTTGGTAAGATTGTTCTGTTTCTCAATTAAGATTGTTATTCATGAGTTTCAGCATTTTGGTATCTAAGAAACTTCTTTATATACACGAGTTTTTGCGCTTTTTTGCCTTGTGGTTCTTGTGAACCACAAGTTCTTTTGCTTGAAAATAATAAGACACTTATTATACACGTTTCTCGTAATGTCCTTTTGTTTCCCAATAGGGAGTGCTTTGCATCCATTTTCACCTTTTTTGTAGGTAACAAGCTCAAAAACACTCAAAATATAGCTTTTTTGTAATGTTATTCTATTTTTTTTCATATTGGTTGGTTTACATCCGTTTTAGCTTTTTTGTACGTAAAACACAGAAAAGACACTTTTTCAGTAATTTTGTTTTGGATTCCCATATAGAGTGACTTCCATGTTATTTATCGTTTTGGTGCCTAACATGCTGAAAAACACTCATAAGACAGTTTTCTGGCAAAGACGTTTGATTTCCCCATATAAGTGGTTTTGCATGCACTTTAGGGTTTGCTACATAACAGTCGAGAAAAAAAAAAAACTAAAATTAAATTTTTTGATAATGTTCTTATTTCACAAAATTTCATGAATTTTGCTCGAATTTTGGCATCTCGGTACCTGTGAAGATGAATAAGAAAGAAAAAAAAATATCGTATTTTTTAATTTATTTATTTATTTTCTCTCAATAGAGAGTTATTTGTGGCTTTTAGCTTTTTGGTACTTAATGATTTTAAAAACACTCATAATACACGTTTCTCGTAATATCGTTTCGTTTCCCACAAATAGGGTTTTTAGCATGTATTTAAGCGTTTTATTGGTAACATGATCAAAAATACTCAAAATACATGTTTTTGGTAATGTTATTCTGTTTCTCCATAAAGTGTGTTTTGCATGCGTTTTAGCGTTTTGGTATATATGGAGCTCAAAAACACTTAAAGGCAAGTTCTTGGTAAACATTGGTTTTATTCCCATGTAATGTGATTGCCCTTTTTTTTAGTGCTTTACTGCCTATCACTTTCAAAAACACTCAATAGACACTTTTCTGAAAATGTCGTTTTATTTTTATCACATAAAGCTGGTTTTGCAATCAATTTGGGTTTTGAGTAACTAAGAATGTGAAAAGCACTTGAAATACACGCATTTGGTAAGGTTGTTCTGTTTCTCAATTAAGAGTATTATTCATGAGTTTCAGCATTTTGGTATCTAGGAAACTAGCTAGTTTCGCATGTAATTTGGGATTTTCGTAACTAAGAATGTGAAAAACACTCAAAATTCACACATTTTGTAAGGTAATTCTGTTTCTCAATTAAAAGTGTTATTCATGAATTTCATCATTTTGGTATCTAAGAAACTTCTCTAGGTACACGAGTGTTTGCGTTTTTTGCCTTTTGGTTCTTGTGGAACTATAAAACAATCATTATACACGTTTCTCAGAATGTCCTTTTGTTTTGCAATACTTTGCATCCATTTTTGCATTTTTTTAGGTAACAAGCTCGAAAACATTCAAAATATACATTTTTGGTAATGTTATTCTATTTCTTCATATTGGTTGGTTTGCATCCTTTTTAGCGTTTTTCTACGTAAAACACTGAAAAGACACGTTTTCAGTAATTTTGTTTTGGATTCCCATATTGAGTGACTTCCATGTTATTATCGTTTTGGTGCCTAACATACTGAAAAACACTGAAAAGTAAGGTTTCTCGTAAAGTCGTTTAATTTCCTCATGTAGGTGGCTTTGCATTCACTTAAGAGTTTGGTACATAACATTCCGAAAAAAAAAGCTAAAATTAACATTTTTGATAATATTTTTTTTATTACATAATTGCCCAGAATTTTCCCAGAATTTTGGCATCTCGGTACCTCTGAAGATGAATAACAAAAAAAATAAAATTGCCGTTTTTATATATATTTACTTTATTTTTTTCTTTATAAAGAGTGTTATTTGTGGGTTTTAGTTTTTTGGTTCTTAAGGAACTTAAAAACACTCATAATACATGCTTCTCGTAATGTCCTTTCGTTTCCCAAACATAGGGTTCTTTGCATGTATTTTCGCGTTTTTATAGGTAGCATGATCAAAAACACTCAAAATACATGTTTTTGGTAATGTTATTCTAATTCTCATAAAGGGTGTTTTGCATTCGTTTTAGCGTTTTGGTATGTAAGGAGCTCAAAAAAACTTAAAGGCAAGTTCTTGGTAAAAGTTGGTTTCATTCCCATGTAATGTTATTGTCCCGCTTTTTAGTGCTTTATCGCCTAACACGCTCAAAAACACCCAAAGTCACTTTTCTGGTAATGTCATTTCTTACCAACATAAAGCTAGTTTTGCATGCAATTTGGGGTTTTGGTAAATAAGAATGTGAAAAATACTCAAAATACACGCATTTCGTAAGGTTGTTATGTTTTTCATTTAAGAGTGTTATTCATGAGTACCAGCGTTTTGGTAACTAAGAAACTTCTCCATATACACGAGTTTTTGCGTTTTTTGCCTTGTGGTTCTTGTGAAACTATAAAACACTCATTATTCACGTTTCTCGTAATGTCCTTTTGTTTCCCAATATAGAGTGCTTTGCATCCTTTCGCGTTTTTTGTAGATAACAAGACTCAAAATATACCATTTTGGTAATATTCTATTTCTTCATATTTGTTGGTTTGCATCCGTTTTAGCGTTTTTCTACCTAAAACACAGAAAAGACACGTTTTCAGTATTTTGTTTTGGATTCTCATATAGAGTGACTTCCATATTATTTATCCTTTTGATGCCTAACAAGCTGAAAATCACTCAAAAGGCAGGTTTCTGGTAAAGTCGTTTCATTTCCTCATATAGGTGGCTTTGCATGCACTTTAGGGTTTGGTAAATAACAGTCCGAAAAAAAAGCTAAAATTAACTTTTTTGATAATGATCTTTTATCACATAATTGCCCTGAATTTTGCCAGAATTTTAGCAACTCGGTACCTATGAAGATGAATAAAAAAAATAAAAAAAACTTTCTGTTTTTCTATTTATTTATTTATTTATTATTTTCTAAATAAAGAGTGTTACTTGTGGGGTTTAGCTTTTTGGTTCTTAAGGAACTTGAAAACACTCATAATACACGTTTCTCGTAATATCCTTTCCTTTCCCAAACATAAGGTTCTTTGCATGTATTTAAGCGTTTTTTATAGATAACATGATTAAAAACACTCAAAATACCTGTTGTTGGTTATGTTATTTTGTTTTTATATAAATTGTGTTTTGCATTCGTTTTAGCGCATATAAGGAGCTGAAAAACACTTAAAGGCAAGTTCTTAGTAAACGTTGGTTTTATTCCATGTAATGTGATTGCCCTGCTTTTTAGTGCTTTATTGCCTCACACTTTAAAAAACACTCAAATGACACTTTTCTGGTAATGTCATTTTTTTCCCACATAAAGCTATATTCACATGGAATTTCGTTTTTTTTTTAACTAAGAATGTGAAATAACACTCAAAATACACGCATTTAGTAAGGTTGTTCTGTTTTTCAATTAAGAGTTTTATTCATGAGTTTCAACATTTTGGTATCTAAGAAACTTCTCCATATATACGAGTTTTGGTGTTTTTTGCCTTGTGGATCTTGTGAAACTATAAAACACTCATTATACACGTTTCTCGTAATGTCCTTTTGTTTCCCAATATAGAGTGCTTTGCATGCATTTTCGTGTTTTTTGTAGGTAATAAGTTCAAAAACACTCAAAATATACGTTTTTTTGTGGTTTTTCTATTTCTTCGTATTGGTTGGTTTGCATCCGTTTTAGCGTTTTTCTACGTAAAACACTGAGAAGACATGTTTTCAGTAATTTTGTTTTGGATTCCCATATTGAGTGACTTCAATGGTATTTATCGTTTTGGTGTCTAACCTGCTAAAAACACTCAAAAGACAGGTTTCTTGTAAAGTCGTTTAATTTCCATATATAGGTGGCTTTGCATGCACTTTAGTGTTTGGTACATAACAGTCCGAAAAAAAATCTAAAATTAACTTTTTTGATAATGTTCATTTTTCCATATAATTTCTCTGAATTTTGCCAGAATTTTGGCATCCTGATACTTATGAAAATTAATAACAAAAAAAAAAAAAAAAACTGCTATTTTTTATTTATTTATTTATTTTTTTTCTATAAAGTGTGTTATTTTTGGATTTTAGCTTTTTGGTACTTAAGGAACTTAAAAACACTCATAATACACGTTTCTCATAATGTCCTTTCGTTTCCCAAATATAGGGTTCTTTGCATGTATTTAAGCGTTTTTATAGGTAACGATCAAAAACACTCAAAATACATGTTTTTGGTAATGTTTTTGTTTCTCCATAAAGGGTGTTTTGCATGCATTTAAGCGTTTCAATATGTAAGGAGCTCAAAAACACTTAAAGGCAAGTTGTTGGTAAAATTTGGTTTTATTCTCATGTAATGTGATTGCCCTGCTTTTTAGTGTTTTATTGCCTAACACGCTCAAAAACACTGAAAAGACTCTCATCTGGTAATGTCTTTTTTTTCCACATAAAACTAGTTTTGCATGTAATTTGGGGTTTTGGTAACTAAGAATGTGAAAAACACTCAAAATACATGTATTTGGTAAGGATGATCTGTATCTCAATTAAGAGTGTTATTCATGAGTTTCAGCGTTTTGGTACCTAAGAATTTCAAAAACACTTATAATGCACGTTTCTCGTAATGTCGCTCTTTTTCTTCATATAGAGTGCTTTGCATGCATTTTGGCATTTTTTTCACGTAATAGCTGAAAAACACTGAAAATACACGCTTTTGGTAATAAGAACATAAGAACATAAGAAATAAGTAAATCTGCAAGAAGGCATCAGGCCTACAAGTGGCAGTACTTGTATGAAATATGCCTACCTATTTCCACCTATCATCCCCATCCATAAATGTGTAATTTTCTCTTACTGTTCCCAAATGCCTCAGCACTAACAGCTTGATTACTACTACGTCCGTTCCAATCATCTACTACTCTATTTGAAAATTTTTTGAACATCAAGTTTTCAGGCTTGAACCCGTTTTTCTTGTTCTATCATATTTACAGATTCTAAGAATTTTCCTTATGTTCCCTTTATTATAACCCATATACCACTAAAAGTCTTCTATTAAGTCCACTCTTAACCTACGTCTCTTTAAAGAATGTAAATTTAACAGCTTGAATATCGCTTCGTAAGGAATACTCCTCATCCCCTGTATCCTTTTAGTCATTTTCCTTTCTACTGATTCTAATAGACCTTTATCCTTCCTGTGATGTGGTGACCAGAATTGGACAGCGTAGTCTATATGAAGTCTGATAAGCGCCAAATGTAACTTTAATATTACTTCGGGAGTTCTACTTTTAGCACTCCTGAAAATGAATCATAATACACTATTTGCTTTGTTTCTGGCCTCTTTCCATTGCTTTCTTAGACGGAGTTCAGATATAACCTTAAATCTCAAATCTTTTACTTACCCTGAACCTACCAGAACTTGGTTGTTCATTGTGTAACTACTGTGTGGGTTTCTTTTACTTACGCTAAGTGCTTTGCATTTGTTGACATTAAACTGCATTTGCCATCTGTCCGTCCATTCGTTCAACCTATTCAAATCTGCCTGCAAGGCGATGGTATGCGATTCTGACCTAATTAATCTACATATTCTCGTGTCATCCGCAAATTTACTAACAACACTACTAATTCCACTATCCAAGCCATTGACATATATTACAAACAAAATCGGCCCTAATACTAATCATCCCTTTGTCACCCCACTAATTACTTGACCCCACTCCGATTTAGAGCCGTTTATTACAACACTCTGTCGCATGACCCTTAGCCATGACCTTATCCAATCTAAACACCTCATCTCTCTCGTGCTCCCTAACATTTCTCAGTAGCCTCTGATGGGGTACCTTGTCAAACGCTTTACTAAAGTCCTGATATAGGATGCCATAACTATCACCATTATCTGCCGCCTTGTAAACCTTACTGTATAAACTTACCAAGTTTCTCAGGTAAGACTGCCTATTCCAGAAGCCGTGCTGTAACTGAGTTATCAAGTTATGTTTGTCTAAATACTCTTAAATGTTCTTCGCTATTATTGACTCCATTATTTTACATTCAACAGAAGTTAAGCTGACAGGTTAGACGTTAAAATTTTATCTTCTTTCTTAAAGGTAGGTACTATATTCGCCTGCCTCCAAATTACCGATACCTCACATGACTAAAGTGATTTCCTAAGGACAGAAACTAACAGATTACTTATAACCTTTTTCCTTTCCTTAAATACTGTGGAATATATTTCATCTGGTCCTGGTGACTTGAACTTTTCAACTTATCTATCTCCTGTTCCACTATCTCTTTTAGTCATGGTAATATCTGTCAGCTTCTCATCCTCTTCTACTCTAAATATCTTCTCACTATTAGGCAAATCCTGCATGTTTTCCTGGGCAAAGACAATTAAAAAATACTCGCTCACAATTTACTAATCTCCTCTCAACAACTAATCAGGTCCCATTCTGCTGTCTTTAAGGAACTATTGTTTCTCTATTCTTCGTCTTATATGCCTAATAAAATCCCTTGAGGTCCATCTTCGCTTGGCTGGCTACCTTTAATTCATAACTATTTTTAGCTTCTCTTTTTAAACTCCTGACTTTTTCTAATTCATTATATTATGGCCTTAAAACCACTTCCCCTGTCTTTAATCTCATATATACTTCTCCTTCGCCCTATGTAGTGTTTTAACCTCAGTCATCCATTTAGGATCATTCTTCTGCGATCTTTTTCTTCTGTAAGGGATGTTCCCTAACTTTCCTGAATGTAATTTATCAACGAAATATTTATTTCGCTTCTCCATAAAGGGTGTTTTGCATGGGTTTTAGTGTTTCTGTACATAAGAACCTATAAAACACGTTTTTAGTAATGTTGTTTTGTATTCCTTTATAGAGTGTTTTCCATGCTTTTTAGCGTTCTGGTGTCTAACACGTTGAAAAACACTCAAAAGGCACGTTGATGATAATGTCGTTTCGTTTCCCGATAAAGGGGGCTTCCAATGCATTTTGTCTTTTGGTACTTAACAATATGAAAAAGAGTTTAAGTAAAAATTTTTCGGTAGTGTTTTTTTTCCATATAAAGTGCTAATCATGTGTTTTTGAGTCTTGGTAACTAAAAAGCTCAAAATCTCTCATAATACACTTTTCTCGTAATGTCCTTTGTTTTCTCCATGTAGGATGCTTTGCGTGTAATTTGGCATTTTTGTACTTAACAAGCACAAAAACAATCAAAATACAAGTTTTTGGTAATGTTATTCTGTTTCTCCGTAAAGGTTGTTTTGCATGCGTTTCAGCGATTTCGGACGTAAGAAGGTCAAAAACACTCTAAAGATACTTTCTTGGTAATGGTATTTTATATTGCCAAATAGGGTGCTTTCAATGCTTTTAAGCATTTTGATTCCTAACACTCAAGTAAACACTCAAAAGACACGTTTCCTGTAATACAGTTTTGCTTCTTCATATAGGGATCTGCATGCATTATGATGTTTTGCTACATAATGTGAAAAATACTCAAAATGTTGTTCCTTTTCTCTATATAGGGTGCTATTCATGCGTTTTAGCGTTTTGGTATTAAGGAAGCTCAAAAACACTAACAAAACTTGTTTCTCCTAATGTCTTTCTATTTCCCCATATAGGATGCTTCGTATGTTTTTTGACGTTTTGGTACATAACAAGGTAAAAAAAAAAAAACACTAAAACACAGTTTTGGTGATGTTCTGTTTCTCCATTAAGAGATATAGGATATATTAAATTTTCATTCAGGCGGTTAAGTGTTTGGTACCTAAGAGACTCAAAACACTTATAATGCACGTTTCTCGTAATGTCCTATCGTTTGCACATAGAGGGTGCTTTACATGCATTTTTAAGTTGATGTACGTAACAGACTGAAAAAGACTCAAAATACACGTTTTTGGTAAGGTTTTTCTATTTGGTAGGGTTATTCGTGTTTGTTGCACGTGGTTTAGCGTTTTGGAACGTAAAAAGTTTAAAACACTTAAAAGACATGCTTTTAGTAATGTGATTTTTGCATTTCTATATAAAGTGCTTTCCATGCTATTTAGCGTTTTCGTGCCTAACACGCTGAAAAACACATAAAAACACATTTCTTACATTGTTGTTTAATTTTCTCGTATAGCGAGCAAACATTATGGTGTTTTGCTACCTGACAATGTGAAAAAACAACAACATTCAAATTACACGATTTTGGTAATGTTTTTCTCTTTCTCCATACAGTGTGCTTCTCATTTATTTTAGCGTTTTGGTACCTGAGAAGCTGAAAAAAAAAACTCATAATACACGTTTTTTGTCATGTCCTTTCATTTCCTCATATAGGCTCTTTTTGGTGCTTTGGTACCTAACAGGGTGTTTGCATGTATTTTGACATTATAGTTCGTAAGAACCTAAAAAAAAACACTTTAAAGAGACGTTTTAGTAGTTTTGTATTCCCCTATAGGGTGATTTCGTTGCTTCTTACTGATTTGGTGCCTAACACGCTCAAAAAATAACAAAAGACAAGTTTCTAGTGATTTCGTTTCATTTCTTCATATAGGTTGCTTTACATGCATGTTGGCATTTTGGTAATTATCAATGTAAAAAAATACACGTTTTTGGTAAGTTTGTTCTTTTTCTTCAGAGCGCTATTGAAACTTTTTACTGATTTGGTACTTAAGAGAGTAATAAAAAAATAAAAAAACTAACAAACGTCTCTCGTAATGTCCTTTCATTTCCATATGCAGGGTGTTTTGTTTGATGATAGGCGATTTTGTACATAATAAGCTCAAAGACACTCAAAATACACGTTTTTGGTAAATGTATTATGTTTCTCCATACAGGGTATTTTCATGCGTTTTTGATGTTTCATATATCTATATATGGGTCTTTGCATGCACTTTGGCTTTTTGGTAACTAACAATGTCATAACACTCAAAATGCACGTTTTTTTTTTTTTTGGCAATATTGTTCTTTTTCTCCATATAGAGCGTTATTCATGCGTTTTATCCTTTTGATACTAAGAAGGTCAAAAACACTCATAATACACGTTTCTCGTAATGTCTTTTGATTTTTCCCATATAGGGTATTTTCGATTCATTTAGGCGTTTTTTTTATGTAACAATCTTATAAAACATTAAAAATACTTGTTTTTGGTAATGTTATTCTGTTTCTCCATAAAGGATGTTTTTTTTTTTTTTATCGTTTTGGTACGTAGGACACTCAAAAGAAACGTTTTCTTAATGTTGTTTTGTATTCCCATATCAGGTGATTTGTATGCTTTTTAGCATTTTTGTGCCTAACACGCTGAAGAACATATTTTAGACACGTTTCTGAAATCTCGTTTCCTTTCCCCAAATAGGGGGCTTTACATGCTTTATGGCGTTTTCATTCATAACCATGTGAAAACACTGAAAATATACGTTTTTGGTAATGTTATTTCATATAGAGTGTTATTCATGCATTTTTATCGACTTCGTACCTAATATGTTAGAAAAAAAAATACCAATAGTACACATTTTAGTAACGTCTTTTCATTTTCCCATTTAAGATATTATATATGCATTTTGGCGTTTTTCTACTTAACTAACTCAGAAACACTCGAAATATTTGTTTTTGATATTATTTCTCCGTTTTTTTTTCTCATGCGATTTAGCGTTTCGGTACGTAAGAAAGTCCTAAATAATGAAAACACACGTTTATGGTAAAGTTGTTTTGTTTTCCTTTATAGGGTGCTTTCCATGCATTTTAGCGTTTTGGTGCCTAGCACGCCAATAAACATTCAAAAGGCACTTTTCTGGAAATCGCGTTTCCTTTCCTCATTTAGGGTACAAAAACATGTATTAGTAGTGTTTTCGAAAACGCCAAAGTGCATGCAAAGTAAGCTATACGGGAGAAACAAACAAAAACGTGTCTTTTGAATGTTTTCAGCTGTTTACGTACCAAAACACTAAAATGCATGGAAAAGAAACTTCATGGAGAAACAAAATATTATTGCAAAAAACGTGTATTTTGAATGTTTTTAAACTTATTACGTACCAATACGCAAAAATTCATCCATTTCATTTTATTTCGGTGCTTTTCAACGTTAGCACCAAAACTCTAAAGAGCATGGAAGACACTCTATATAGAAATCAAAACAACATTATCAAAATGGTGTCTTTTGAGTGTTTTTGAGCTTCTTACGTTCCAAAATGCTAAAACGATAAATAGCCTTTATCGGGAGACATTACCAAAAACGTATGATTTAAGGGTTTTCCAGCTTTTTAGAAACCAAAACGCCTAAATATATGTACTAAGCACGTGTTTCAGTATTTTATTACCTAAGAAGCTCAAAAACACTTATAATATACGTTTTTGGTAATGTTTTTCTGTTTTTCATTTGTGGTATTCTGTATAGATTGTCGTATCTAACATGAGGAAAACACCCATTTTTTGGTTAATGCTTTTTTCTCCATATAGAGTGATATTCACGTGTTTTAGTGTTTTCGTACATAAGTTAAAAAAACACTCATAATAATATTTTTCTTAATAACTTTTAGTTTGTCAATGTTCGTTAATTTGTGTGCATTTTGGCGTTTTCGTACCCAACAAGCTCAAAAAGACTCAAAACACACATTTTTGGTAATGTTCTATTTCACCATAAAGGATGTTTTGCACGCTTTTTAGAAATCTGGTACGTAAGAAGCTCAAAAACATTCAAAAGACACGTTTTCGATGTTATATATATATATATATATATATATATATATATATATATATATATATATATATATATATATATATATATATATATATATATATATATATATATATATATATATATATATATATATATATATATATATATATATATATATATATATATATATATATATATATATATATATATATATATATATATATATATATATATATATATATATATATATATATATATATATATATATATATATATATATATATATATATATATATATATATATATATATATATATATATATATATATATATATATATATATTTTTTTTTTTTTTTTTTTTTTTTTTTTGTTGGGGTTGGTTTTTAATATGCTCAAAACACTGAAATTTCCGGTAATATAATTTCTTTACATCAAATAGTGTGCTGTCTGCATTTTGGCGTTTTGGTAGCTAATGATCGGGAAAACTCTCAAAACACACGTTTATAGTAATGTTGTCCTCTTTCTCCATAAAGGGTGTTTTTCATGCGTTTTAGAGTTTTAGTACGTAAGAAACTGAAAAACACTCAAAAGACAAGTTTTTGTTAATATTGATTGCTTTTTCTATACAGGTTGTCTTGCATGCACTTTGGTGTTTTTGTATCTAACAAGCTCAAAAACACTCAGCATACAAGTTTTTCGTAATGTTGGTCTATTTCTTTATGTATGGTGTTCACTATGCTTTTAGGCGTTTTGGTACCTATCATGGGGAAAAAAACTCATAAAGTACGCTTTTGGTAATGTTGTTTTGTTTCTGCAAATATAGTATTATTTACGTGTTTTAGACTTTTGGTATCTATGAAGCTGAAAAAGACATAATACACCTTTATATTAATATCGTTTCATTTACCTATATAGGGTAATTTGCATACATTTTGGCGTTTTTGTTACCTAACAAGCTAAAAAATCTCAGAACATACGTTTTTGCTAATATTGTTTCGGACATCTTTTACGTTTCGGTACGTAAGAAGCTCAAAAACACTCGATTTTGTTAAGGTTATCTCGTTTTCCCATATAGGGTGTTTTCCTTGCTTTTTAAGCGTTTTGCTGCCTAATATGCTCAAAACACCTAAATGACAAGTTTCTGGTGATGTTTTGCTACTGGTTTTGTTAATGTTTTTTTTTCCCCTCATATAGAGTAATATTCACGTGTTTTAGTGTTTTGGTACATAAAAAAAATAATAAAAACACTCATAATACACGTTTCTGTTAATATCGTTTCGTTTCCTGAAATAGGGTCCTTTGCATGCAATATGTGGTTTATGGGGCAATATGGGTACCTAACAAGTTAAAAGACTGAGATAAAAATTTTTTGCTAAAGTTTCCCATAAATGTTTCTTTGCTCTCATTTTAGTGTTTTGTTCTCTCAAAAAACACTAAAAAGAAACGTTTTTGACAATGTTGTTTTCTTTTCTCATATAGACCTATTTTCATGCTTTTTAGCTTTTTGTTGCCTAATTTGCTCGAAAATTTCCAAATGGCACGTTGCAGGTACTATCTTTTAGTTACTCCAGACAAGGTATTCTACATGCATTCTGTCGTTTTGTTACCTAACTTAAAAACACTTAAAACACGTTTATTTTTAATGTTCTATTTCTCAGAAAAGTGCGTTTTCAATCCCTTTTAGAGTTTCGGTACGTACGAAGCTGAAAAACACCCAAAAGATATGTTTTTGGTAATATTTATTTTTTCTTCTTCTATAGGGTGCTTTGCATGTACTTTGGCGTTTTGATAACTAACAAACTCAAAAATATTCATAATACATGTTTGTGATCATGTCGTTCTGTTTCTTCACATAGGGTGCTTTATATGTATTTTGGCGTTTTGGTCCCTAACATGGGGAAAAGCACCCATAATACACGTTTTTCGTAATGATGTTCTGTTTCTTCATATAGAATGCTATTTACGTGTTTTAGCGTTTCGTTACATAAGAAGCTGAAAAACAGCGTTAATATCTTTTCTTTTCCCCATATCTGAAAATTTGCATGCATTTTGGCGATTAGTTATCTAACAAGCTCAAAAACACTCAAACACAAGTTTTTGTTTAGTTTAGTTATCGTTTTATTTGTGGGTTTTAGCTTTTTGGTACTTAAGGAACTAAAAAAACACTCAAAATACATATTTCTCGTAATGTCCTTTCGTTTACCAAACATAAGGTTCTTTGCATGTATTTAAACGTTTTTTATAGATAACATGATCAAAAACACTCAAAATACATGTTTTTGGTAATGTAATTCTGTTTGTACATTAAAGGTGTTTTGCATGCGTTTTAGCGTTTTGGTATGTAATGAGCTAAAAAAAACACCTAAAGGCAAGTTCTTGGTAAAAGTTGGTTTTATTCCCATGTAATGTGATTGCCCTGCTTTTTAGTGGTTTATTGCCTAATACGCTCAAAAACACTCGAAAGACCTTTTCTGGTAATATTATTTTTTTCCTAAGAACTAAGAATGTGAAAAACACTCAAAATACAGGCATTTAGTAAGGTTGTTCTGTTTCTTAACTAAAAGTGTTATTGATGAGCTTCAGCATTTTGGTATGTAAGAAACTTCTCTAATACACACATTTGGTAAGGTAGTTCTGTTTCTCAATTAAAAGAGTTATTCATGAGTTTCAGCATTTTGGTATGTAAGAAACTTCTTTATGTACACGAGTTTTTGAGTTTTTTGCCTTGCGGTTCTTGTGAAACTATAAAACACTCATTATACACGTATCTCGTAATGTCCTTTTCTTTCCTAATATAGAGTGCGTTTCATCCATTTTTGCATATTTTTTGTAGGTAACAAGCTCAAAAACACATCAAAATATATATTTTTTAATGTTATTCTATTTCTTCATATTGGTTGATTTGCATCCGTTTTAGCGTTTTTCTACGTAAATCACTGAAAAGACACGTTTTCAGTTATATTGTTGAAATTGCTGAAAAAAAACACTCAAAAGACAGGTTTCTGGTAAAGTCGAGTAATTTCTCCATATAGGTGGCTTTGCATGAACTTCAGGGTTTGGTACATAACTCCGGAGAAAAGCTAAAATTTTTTTTTATAATGATTTTTTTTTACAAAATTTCCCTGAATTTTTCCAGAATTTTGGTATCTCGGTACCTATGAAGATGAATAACAAAAATTTTTTTTCTCTCTATAAAGTGTTATTTGTGAGTTTTAGCTTTTTGGTACTTAAGGAACTTAAAAACTCTCATAATACACGATTTTCGTAATGTCCTTTTCTTATACAAACATAAGGTAACATGATCAAAAACACTCAAAATACATATTTTTGGTAGTGTTATTCTGTTTCTCCATAAAGGGTTTTTTCATGCGTTTTAGCGTTTTGTATGTAAGGAGTTAAAAAACACTTAAAGGCATGTTCTTCGTAAAAGTTGGTTTTATTCCCATGTAATGTGATTGTTCTGCTTTTTAGTGCTTTGTTGAATATCACGCTCAAAAATACTCAAAAGACATTTTTCTGGTAATGTCATTTTTTCCCACATAAAGCTAGTTTCGCATGTAATTTGGCAATTTTGTAAATAAGAATGTGAGAAAACACTCAAAATACACAATTTGGTAGGGTAGTTCTGTTTCTCGATTAAAAGTGTTATTCATGCATTTCATCATTTTGGTATGTAAGAAAATTTTTGCGTTTATTGCCTTGTGGTTCTTGTGGAACTATAAAACACTCATTATACACGTTTCTTGTAATGTGCTTTTGTTTCCTAATATAGAGTGTTTTCCATCCATTTTTGTATTTTTTGTAGGTAGGAAGCTTAAAAACACTCAAAATATATCTTTTTGGTAATGTTATTCCATTTCTTCATATTGGTTGGTTTGCATCCGTTTTAGCGTTTTTCTTCGTAAATCTCCGAAAAGACTCGTTTTCAGTAATATTGTTTAAATTGCTCCTGGTACAGGTTTCTGGTAAAGTCGTGTAATTTTCTCATATAAGTGGCTTTCCATGCACTTCAGGGTTTGGTACATAACTCCGGAAAAAAAATTAAAATTATTATTTTTTTATATAATTTATTTCTTTAAATAATTTCCCTGAATTTTGCCAGAATTTTGGCATCTCGGTACCTATGAAGAAGAATAACAAAAAAAAATTTCCTATTCATTTATTTTATTTTTTTTTCTCTATAAAGAGTGTTATTTGTGTGTTTTAGCTTTTTGGTACTTAAGGAACCCAAAAAATCTCATAATACACAATTTTCGTAATATTCTTTCGTTTCACAAACATAGGGTTCTTTGCATGTATTTAAGCGTTTTTATAGGTAACATGATCAAAAAAACTTAAAATTCATGTTTTTGGTAATGTTATTTTGTTTCTCCATAATGGGTGTTTTGCATGCGTTTTAGCGTTTTGTTATGTAAGGAGTTAAAAACACTTAAAGGCATGTTTTTGGTAAAAGTTGGTTTTATTCCCACGTAATGTGATTGTTCTGCTTTTTCGTGCTTTGTTGCATATCAAGCTCTAAAATACTCAAAACACACTTTTCTAATGTCATTATTTCTCACTTAAAACTAGTTTCGCTTGTAATTTCGGATTTTCGTAACTAAGAATTTGAAAAACACTCAAAATACTCACATTTGGTAAGATAGTTCTGTTTCTCAATTAAAAGTCTTATTCATGAGTTTCAGCATTTTGGAATGTAAGAAACTTCTTTATATACACGAATTTTTGCGTTTTTTGCCTTGTGGTTCTTGTTAAACTATAAAACACTCATTATACACGTTTCTCGTAACGTCCTTTTGCTTCCCAATATAGAGTGCTTTCAATCCATTTTCGCGTTTTTTGTAGGTAACAATTTCAAAAACACACAAAATATACCTTTTTTTGGTAATGTTATTCTATTTCTTCATTTTGGTTGGTTTGCATCCGTTTTAGCGTTTTTTTCTACGTAAAACACTGAGAAGACACGTTTTCAGTAATTTTGTTTTGAATTCCCATATAGAGTGAGTTCTTTATTATTTATTGTTTTGGTGCCTAACATGCTGAACAACACTCAAAAGAGAGATTTCTGATAAGGTCGTTTAATTTCCTCATATAGGAGGCTTTGCATGTACTTTAGGGTTTGGTACAAAAAAAGCTACAATTAACTTTTTTATAATATTCTTTTATCATATAATTCCCTTAATTTTCCCAGAATTTTGGCATCTCGGTACCTATAAAGATAAAGAAAAAAAATTAAAAAATACTATTTTTTTTATTTTTTATTTATTTATTTTTTCTCAATAGTGTTATTTTTGGATTTACCTTTTTGGTACTTAAGGAACTTAAAAACACTTATAATACACGTTTCTCGTAATGTCCTTTCGTTTCCAAAACATAAGGTTTTTTGCATGTATTTAAGCGTTTTTATAGATAACATGATCAAAAACACTCAAAATACAAGGTTTTGGTAATGTTATTCTGTTTCTCCATAAAGTGTGATTTGCATGTGTTTTAGCAGTTTTGTATATAAAGAGTTAAAAAAACACTTAAAGGCAAGTTCTTGGTAAAAAATGGTTTTATTCCAATGTAATGTGATTGCCCTGCTTTTGAGTGCTTTATTACCCTTCACGCTGAAAAACACTCAAAAGACACTTTTCTGGTAAAGTCTTTTATTTTCGCATGTAATTTGGTGTTTTTGGTAACTAAGAATGTGAAAAGCACTCAAAATACGAGTACACGCATTTAGTAAGGTTGTTTTGTTTCTCAATTAAGAGTGTTATTCATGAGTTTCAGCATTTTGGTATCTAGGAAATCTCTCCATATACACGCTTTGTGGTTCTTTTGAACTATAAAACACTCATTATACACTTTTCTTCCAATGTCCTTTTGTTTCCCAATATAGAGTGCTTTGCATCAATTTTCGCGTTTTTGTAGGTAAAAAGCTCAAAAACACTCAAAATATACCTTTTTGGTAACGTTTTTCTATTTCTTGTTATTGGTTGGTTTCCATCCGTTTTAACGTTTTTCTACGTAAAACACTGAGAAGACACGTTTTCAGTAACTTTGTTTTGGATTCCCATATAGAGTGAGTTCCTTATTATTTATCATTTTGGTGCCTAACATGCTAAAAAAAAACACACAAAACACAGATTTCTGGTAAGGTCGTTTAATTTTCTCATATTGGAGGCTTTGCATGCACTTTAAGGTTTGGTACATAACAGTCCGAAAAAAAAAAGCTGAAATTAACTTTTTTGACAGTATTCTTTTATTACATTATTGCCCTTAATTTTCCCAGAATTTTGGCATATTGATACCTATGAAGATGAATAACAAAAAAAAAAAATGCTATTTATTTTATTTTTTTATTTTTTTTTATTTTCTAAATAAAGTGTGTTATTTGTGGGTTTTAGCTTTTTTGTACTTATAAAGAATCTCATAGTACATGTTTCTCGTAATGTCCTTTAGTTTCCCAAACATAATGTTTTTTGCATATACTTAAGCGTTTTTATAGATAACATCATAAAAAACACTCAAAATACATGTTTTTGGTAATGTTATTCTGTTTCTCCATAAAGTTTGTTTTGCATGCGTTTTAGCGGTTTGGTATATAAGGGGTTAAAAACCCTAAAAAAAAAGTTGGTTTTATTCCCATGTAATGTGATTGTTCTGCTTTTTAGTGCTTTATTGCATATCACGCTCAAAAACACTCAAAAGACACTTTTCTGGTAATGTCTTTTTTTTTTCCCACAAGAAGCTAGTTTCGCATGTAATTTGGCATTTTTGTAACTAAGAATGTGAAAAACACTCAAAATACACAATTTGGTAAGATAGTTCTGTTTATCGATTAAAAGTGTTATTCATGCATTTCATCATTTTCGTATGAAAAAAAAATTCTCTATATACACGAGTTTTTGCGTTTATTGCCTTGTGGTTCTTTTAAAACTATAAAACACTCATTATACACGTTTCTCGTAATGTCCTTTTCTTTCCTAATATAGAGTGCTTTACATCCACTTTTGCATTTTTTGTAGGTAACAAGCTCAAAAACACTCAAAATATATCTTTTTGGTAATGTTATTTTATTTCTTCATATAGGATGGTTTGTATCCGCTTTAGCGTTTTTCTACGTAAAACACTGAAAAGACACATTTTCAGTAATTTTCTTTTGGATTCACATATTGACTGACTTTCATATTATTTATCGTTTTGGTGCCTAACATGCTGAAAAACACTGAAAAGACAGGTTTCTGGTAAAGTCGTTAAACTTCCCTATATAGGTGGCTTTGCATGCACTTTAGTGTTTGGTACATAACAATCCGAAAAAAAAGCTCTAATTAACTTTTATGATAATGTTCGTTTTTCCACATAAATTCCCTGAATTTTGGCAGAATTTCGGCATCTCGATACCTATGAAGATGAATAACAAAAAAAAAATCCCATTTTTTTCATTTTTTATTTATTATTATTATTTTTTTAATAAAGAGTGTTATTTGTGGGTTTTAGCTTTTTGGTACTGAAGGAACTTAAAAATCACTCATAATACACGTTTCTCGTAATGTTCTTTCGTTTGCCAAACATAAGGTTCTTTTCATGTATTTAAGCGTTTTTATAGATAACATGATCAAAAACATTAAAAACACATGTATTTGGTAATGTTATTCGGTTTCTCCATAAAATGTATTTTGCATGTGTTTTAGCGTTTTGGTATGTAAGGAGCTCAAAAACACTTAAAGGCAAGTTCATGGTAAAATTTGGTTTTATTCCCATGTAATGTGATTGCCCTGGCTTTTAGTGCTTTATTGCGTAACACGCTCAAAAACACTGAAAAGACATGCAAAGCCTCCAATATGAGGAAATTAAAGACCTTACCAGAAATCTTTCTTTTGAGTGTTTTTCAGCATATTAGGCACCAAAACGATAAATAATATGGAATTCACTCTATGTAGGAATCCAAAAGAAAATTACTGAAAACGTGTCTTCTCAGTGTTTTACGTAGATAAACGCTAAAACTGATACAAACCAACCAATATGAAGAAGCATAAAAACATTACAAAAAATTTATATTTTGAGTGTTTTTGAGTTTGTTACCTACAAAAAAACGCGAAAATGGATACAAAGATACAAAGATACGATATTTTTTTTTCATTCTTATTCATATTGACAGGTAACGAGGTGACAAAATTCGGGCAAAGTTCAGGAATTTATATGAAATAAGAACATTATCAAAAAAATTTTTTGATAATGTTCTTATTTCATATAATTTCATGAACTTTGCCCGAATTTTGGCACCTCGTTACCGGTGAAGAGTAAGAATGAAAAAAAAAAAAATATCGTATTTTTTATTTATTTTTTTATTTTTTTAATGAAGAGTAAAATTTGTGGCTTTTAGCTTTTTAGTACTTAATGAACTTAAAAACACTCATAATACACGTGTCTCGTACACTCCTTTCGTTTCCCAAAAATAGGGTTCTTTGCATGTATTTAAGCGTTTTTATTGGTAACATGATCAAAAACACTCAAAATACATGTTTTTGGAAATGTTTTTCTGTTTCACCATGAAGTGTATTTTGCATGCATTTTTGTGTTTTGGTATATAAGGAGCTCAAATACACTGAAAGGCAGGTTCTTGTTAAAAATTGGTTTTATTCCAATGTAATGTAATTGCCCTGCTTTTTAGTGCTTTATTGCCTAACACGCTGAAAAACACTCAAAAGACATTTTTCTCGTAATGTCATTTTTTTCCCACATAAAGCTGGTTTTGCATGCAATTTTGGGTTTTGGTAACTAGGGATGTGAAAAGCACTCAAAATACACGCATTTAGTAAGATTGTTCTCTTTCTCAATTAAGAGTGTTGTTCCAGAGTTTCAGCCTTTTGGAATGTAAGAAACTTCTCTATATACACGAGTTTTTGCGTTTTTTGCCTTGTAGTTCTTGTGAAACTATAAAACACTCATTATACACGTTTCTCGAAATGTCCTTTTGCTTCCCGATATAGAGTGCTTTCCATCTTTTTTTGTGTTTTTTGTAGGTAACAATTTCAAAAACACTCAAAATATACCTTCTTGGTCAAAGTTGGTTTTATTCCCATGAAATGTGATTTCCCTGCTTTTTAGTGCTTTATTGCCTAACACGCTGAAAAACACTCAAAAGACACTTCTAGTAATGTAATTTTTTTTCCACATAAAGCTAGTTTCGCATGCTATTTGGGATTTTGCTAAGAATGTGAAAACACTAAAAATACACGCTTTTGGTAAGGTTGTTCTGTTTCTCAATTAAGATATTCATGAGTTTCAGCATTTTGGTATCTAAGAAATTTCTTTATATACACGAGTTTTTGCGTTTTTTGCCTTGTGGTTTTTGTGAACCACAAGTTCTTTTGCTCGAAAATAATAAGATACTCATTATACACGTTTCTTCTAATGTCGTTTTGTTTCACAATAGGGAGTGGTTTGCATCCATTTTCATCTTTTTTCTAGGTAACAAGCTCAAAAACACTCAAAATATAGCTTTTTGGTAATGTTATTCTTTTTTTTTTTTCATATTGGTTGGTTTGCATCCGTTTTAGCGTTTTTCTACGTAAAACACCGAAAAGACACGTTTTCAGTCATTTTGTTTTGGATTCCCATATAGAGTGACTTCCATGTTATTTATCGCTTTGGTGCCTAACATGCTAAAAACACTCATATGACAGTTTTCTGGCAAAGACGTTTGATTTCCCCATATAGGTGGTTTTGCATGCACTTTAGGGTTTGCTACATAACAGTCGAAAAAAAAAGCTAAAATTAACTTTTTGGTAATGCTATTTCATAAAATTTATGAATTTTGGCCGAATTTTGGCATCTCGGTATCTGTGAAGATGAATAAGAAAGAAAAAAAATATCGTGTATTTTTATTTATTTATTTATTTTTTCTCAATAGAGAGTTATTTGTGGCTTTTAGCTTTTTTGGTACTTAATGAATTTAAAAACACTCATAATACACGTTTCTCGTAATGTCATTTCGTTTCCCACAAATAGGATTCTTAGCAAGTATTTAAGCGTTTTATTGGTAACATGATCAAAAACACTTAAAATACATGTTTTTGGTAATGTTATTCTGTTTCTCCATAAAGTGTGTTTTGCATGCGTTTTGGTAAATAAGGAGCTCAAAAACACTTAAAGGCAAGTTCTTGGTAAACATTGGTTTTATTCCCATGTAATGTGATTGCCCTTCTTTTTAGTGCTTTACTGCCTACCACGTTCAAAAACACTCAATAGACACTTTTCTGAAAATATGATTTTTTTTTTTACCACATAAAGGTGGTTTCGCAATCAATTTGGGTTTTGGGTAACTAAGAATGTGAAAAGCACTCAAAATACACACATTTAGTAAGGTTGTTCTGTTTCTCAATTAAGAGTGTTATTCATGAGTTTCAGCATTTTGGTATCTAGGAAACTTCTCAATATACACAAGTTTTTGCGTTTTTTGCCTTGTGGTTCTTTTGAACTATAAAACACTCATTATACACTTTTCTCGCAATGTCCCTTTCTTTCCCAATATAGAGTGCTTTGCATCAATTTTCGCGTTTTTTTTTGTTATTAACAAGTTCAAAAACACTCAAAATGTACCTTTTTGGTAATATTTTTATATTTCTTGATATTGGTTGGTTTGCATCCGTTTTAGCATTTTTCTACGTAAAATACTGAGAAGACACGTTTTAAGTAATTTTGTTTTGGATTCCCATATTGAGTGAGTTTATTATTATTTATCGTTTTGGTGCCTAACATGCTGAAAAACTCTCAAAAGACAGATTTCTGGTAAAGTCATTCAATTTCCTCATATAGGAGGCCTTGCATGCTCTTTAGGATTTGGTACATAAGAGTCCGAAAAAAAGCTAAAATCAACTTTTTTGATAATATTCTTTAATCATATAATTGCCCTAAATTTTCCCAGAATTTTGTCATCTCGGTTCCTATGAAAATGAATGACAAAAAAAAAAAAAAAAATTCAATTTTTTTATTTTTTCTATTTATTTATTTATTTTTTCTAAATAAAGAGTGTTATTTGTATGTTTTAGTTTTTGGTAGTTAAGGAACTTAAAAACACTCATAATACATGTTTCTCGTAATGTCTTTTCGTTTTCCCAAACATAAGGTTCTTTCTATGTATTTAAGCGTTTTTATAGGTAACATGATCAAAAACACTCAAAAATACATGTTTTTGGTAATGTTATTCTGTTTCTCCATAAAGTTTGTTTTGCAGGCGTTTTAGTCTTTTGGTATATAAGGAGCTCAAAACACTTAAAGGCAAGTTCTTGATAAAAATTGGTTTTATTCGAATTTAATGTGATTTCCCTGCTTTTTAGTGCTTTATATCCTATAACGCTCAAAAACACTCAAAAGACACTTTTTTTGATAATGTCATTTTTTCCCACATAAATCTGGTTTCGCATGCAATTTGGGGTTTTGGTAACTAAGAATGTGAAAAGCTCTCAAAATACACGCATTTAGTAAGGTTGTTCTGTTTCTCAATTAAGAGTGTTATTCATGAGTTTCAGCATTTTGGTATCTAAGAAACTTATCCATATATACGAGTTTTTGCGTTTTTTGCCTTTTGGTTCTTGTGAAACCATAAAACACTCATTAGACACGTATCTCGTAAAGTCCTTTTGTTTCCCAATATAGAGTGCTTTGCATCCATTTTCGTGTTTTTTTTGTGGTTAACAGGCTCAAAAACACTCAAAATATACCTTTTTGGTAAGGTTATTCTATTTCTTCATATTGATTGGTTTCCTTCCGTTTTAGCGTTTTTCTATGTAAAACACGGAAAAGACACGTTTTCAGTAATTTTGTTTTGAATTCCCATATTGAGTAACTTCCATATTATTGATCCATTTGATGCCTAACATGCTAAAAAAGAAAACACTCAAAAGAGAGGTTTCTGATAAAGTCGTGTAATTTCCCCATATAGGTGGCTTTGGATGCACATTAGGGTTTGGTACATAACAGTCCAAAAAAAAAGCTAAAATTAACTTTTTTGATGATGTTCTTTTTTCCACATAATTTCCCTGAATTTCGCCAGACTTTTGGCATCTCAGTACCTATGAATATGAATAACAAAAAAAAAAAAATGCTAATTAATTATTTATTTATTTATTTTTTCTCTATAAAGAGTGTTATTTGTGGCTTTTAGCTTTTTGGTACTTAAGAAACTTAAAAACACTCATAATACACGTTTCTTGTAATGTTTTTTTTAGTTTCCCAAACATGTATTTAAGTGTTTTTATAGGTAACATGATCAAAAACACTCAAAATACGTGTTTTTGGTAATGTTTTTCTGTTTCTCCATAAAAGGTGTTTTGCATGCGTTTTAGCGTTTTTTTATGGAAGGAGCTCAAAAAATATTAAAGGGAAGTTCCAGATAAAAATTGGTTTTATCCCTATGTAATGTGATTGCCCTGCTTTTAAGTGCTTTATTTCCTAACACGCTCAAAAACACTCAAAAAAACTTTTTTATGTTAATGTCATTTTTTTCCCACATTTTTATCCCACAATATTTCGCATGCAATTTGGAGTTTTGGTAACTAAGAATGTGAAAAACACCCAAAATACACTCATTTGGTAAGCTTGTTCTTTTTTTTTTATTCTTCGTAAAATTTGGTTTTATTCAAATGTAATGTGATTGTTCTGCTTTTTAGTGCTCTGTTGCATATAACGCTCAAAAACACTCAAAAGACACTTTTCTGGAAATGTCATTTATTTCCCACATAGAGCTAGTTTCGCATGTAATTTGGGATTTTCGTAACTAAGAATGTGAAAAACACTCAAAATACACACATTTTGTAAGGTAATTCTGTTTCTGAATTAAAAGTGTTATTCATGAGTTTCATCATTTTCGTATCTAAGAAACTTATCTAGGTACACGAGTTTTTGCGTTTTTTGCTTTTTAGTTCTTGTGGAACTATAAAACACTCTTTATACACGTTTCTCAGAATGTCCTTTTGTTTTGCAATACTTTGCATCCATTTTTGCATTTTTTTTAGGTAACATGCTCAAAAACATTCAAAATATACTTTTTTGGTAATGTTATTCTATTTCATATTGGTTGGTTTGCATCATTTTTAGCGTTTTCTACGTAAAACACTGAAAAGACACGTTTTCAGTAATTTTGTTTTGGATTCCCATATTGAGTGACATATTTTTATCGTTTTGGTGCCTAACATACTGAAAAACACTGAAAAGTAAGGTTTCTCGTAAAGTCGTTTAATTTCCTCATGTAGGTGGTTTTGCATTCACTTTAGAGTTTGGTAAATAATATTCCGAAAAGAAAGCTAAAATTAACTTTTTGATAATATTCTTTTATCACATAGTTGCCCAGAATTTTCCCAGAATTTTGGCATGTCGGTACCTATGAAGATGAATAACAAAAAAAAAAAATTGCCCTTTTTATATATATATATATATATATATATATATATATATATATATATATATATATATATATATATATATATATATATATATATATATATATATATATATATATATATATATATATATATATATATTTTTATGAAGAGTGTTATTTGTGGGTTTTAGTTTTTTGGTTCTTAAGGAACTTAAAAACACTCATAATACATGCTTCTCGTAATGTCCTTTCGTTTCCCAAACATAGGGTTCTTTGCATGTATTTTCGTGTTTTTATAGGCAGCATGATCAAAAACACTCAAAATACATGTTTTTGGTAATGTTATTCTAATTCTCCATAAAGGGTGTTTTGCATTCGTTTTAGCGTTTTGGTATGTAAGGAGCTCAAAAAAACTTAAAGGCAAGTTCTTGGTAAAAGTTGGTTTCATTCCCATGTAATGTTATTGCCCTGCTTTTTAGTGCTTTATTGCCTAACACGCTCAAAAACACCCAAAGTCACTTTTCTGGTAATGTCATTTCTTACCAACATAAAGCTAGTTTTGTATGCAATTTGGGGTTTTGGTAAATAAGAATGTGAAAAACACTGAAAATACACGCATTTCGTAAGGTTGTTATGTTTCTCATTTAAGAGTGTTATTCATGAGTACCAGCGTTTTGGTAACTAAGAAACTTCTCCATATACACTAGTTTTTGCGTTTTTTGCCTTGTGGTTCTTTTGAAGTATAAAACACTCATTATTCACGTTTCTCGTAATATCCTTTTGTTTCCCAATATAGAATGCTTTTCATCCTTTTTCGCGTTTTTTGTAGGTAACAAGATTAAAAACACTCAAAATATACCATTTTGGTAATATTCTATTTCTTCATATTTGTTGGTTTGCATCCGTTTTAGCGTTTTTCTACCGAAAACACAGAAAAGACACGTTTTCTGTATTTTGTTTTGGATTCTCATATAGAGTATATATTATTTATCGTTTTGATGCCTAACAAGCTGAAAATCACTATCTGAAAATCAGGTATCTGGTAAAGTCGTTTAATTTCCTCATATAGGTGGCTTTGCATGCACTTTAGGGTTTGGTAAATAACAGTCCGAAAAAAAAGCTTAAAGTAACTTTTTTAATAATAATCTTTTATCACATAATTGTCCTGAATTTTGCCAGAATTTTGGCATCTCGGTACCTATGAAGATTAATAAAAAAATAAAAAAATTCATATTTTTCTATTTATTTATTATTTATTTAAAAAAAGAGTGTTACTTGTGGGTTTTAGCTTTTTGGTTCTTAAGGAACTTTAAAACACTTATAATACACGTTTCTCTAATATCCTTTCCTTTTCCAAACATAAGGTTCTTTGCATGTATTTAAGCGTTTTTATAGATAACATGATTAAAAAACACTCAAAATACCTGTTAGTTATGTTATTTTGTTTCTATATAAAGTGTCTTTTTCATGCGTTTTAGCGCATATAAGGAGCTAAAAAAAACACTTAAAGGCAAGTTCTTGGTAAACGTTGGTTTTATTCCATGTAATGTGATTGCCCTGTTTTTTAGTGCTTTATTGCCTAACACTCTGAAAAAACACTCAGAAGACACTTTTCTGGTAATGTCATTTTTTTTTTCCCATATAAAGCTATATTCGCATAGAATTTCGTTTTTTTAACTAAGAATGTGAAAAAACACTCAAAATACACGCATTTAGTAAGGTTGTTCTGTTTGTCAATTAAGAGTGTTATTCATAAGTTTCAGCATTTTGGTATCTAAGAAACTTCTCCATATATACGAGTTTTTGTTTTTTGCCTTGTGGATCTTGTGAAACTATAAAACACTCATTATACACGTTTCTCGTAATTTCCTTTTGTTTCCCAATATAGAGTGATTGGCATGCATTTTCGCGTTTTTTATAGGTAACAAGTTCAAAAACACTCAAAATATACGTTTTGGTGGTTTTTTCTATTTCTTCGTATTGGTTGGTTTGCATCCGTTTTAGCGTTTTTCTACGTAAAACACTGAGAATTACTGTTTTCAGTAATTTTATTTTGGATTCCCATATTGAGTGACTTCAATGGTATTTATCGTTTTGGTGCCTAACATGCTAAAAACACTCAAAAGACAGGTTTCTTTTAAAGTCGTTTAAATTCCATATATAGGTGGATTTGCATGCACTTCAGGGTTTGGTACATAACAGTCCGAAAAAAATCTAAAATTAACATTTTTTTGATAATGTTCTTTTTTCCACATAATTTCCCTGAATTTTGCCAGAATTTCGGCATCTCGGTACCTATGAAGATGAATAACAAAAAAACAAAACAAAAATTGCTATTTTTTTTTTTTTTCTCTATAAAGAGTGTTATTTGTGGGTTTTAGCTTTTTGGTACTTAAGGAACTTAAAAACACTCATAATACACGTTTCTCATAATGTCCTTTCGTTTCCCAAATATAGGGTTCTTTGCATGTATTTATGCGTTTTTATAGGTTACATGATCAAAAACACTCAAAATACATATTTTTGGTAATGTTTTTCTGTTTCTCCATAAAGGGTGTTTTGCATGCGTTTTAGTGTTTCAATATGTAAGGAGCTCAAAAACACTTAAAGGCAAGTTCTTGGTAAAATTTGGTTTTATTCCCATGTTTTTTTTTTATTTTTATGTAGGAAGAATACTGGCCAAGGGCAACAAAAATCTAATAAAAAAAATGCCCACTGTAATGCCAGTCCCATAAAAGGGTCAAAGCAGTGGTCAAAAATTGGTGGATAAGTGTCTTGAAACCTCCCTCTTGAAGGAATTCAAGTCATAGGAAGGTGGAAATACAGAAGCAGGCAGGAAGTTCCAGAGTTTATGTAATGTGATTGCCCTGCTTTTTAGTGCTTTATTGCCTAACACGCTCAAAAACACTCAAAAGACACTCTTCTGGTAATGTCTTTTTTTTTTCACATAAAGCTAGTTTCGCATCCAATTTGGGGTTTTGGTAACTAAGAATGTGAAAAACACTCACAATACACGCATTTGCTAAGGTTGTTCTGTATCTCAATTAAAAGTGTTATTCATGAGTTTCAGCGTTTTCGTACCTAAGAATCTCAAAAACACTCATAATGCACGTTTCTCGTAATGTCGCTCTTTTTCTTCATATAGGGTGCTTTGCATGCATTTTTGCATTTTTTTCCACGTAATAGTTGAAAAACACTGAAAAATACACGCTTTTGGTAATAAGAACATAAGAACATAAGAAATAAGTAAATCTGCAAGAAGGCATCAGGCCTACAAGTGGCAGTACTTGTATGAAATATGCCTACCTATTTCCACCTATCATCCCCATCCATAAATGTGTAATTTTCTCTTACTGTTCCCAAATGACTGAGCACTAACAGCTTGATTACTACGTCCGTTCCAATCATCTACTACTCTATTTGAGAACCAATTCCTTCCTGTCTCCTTTTTGAACATCAAGTTTTCAGGCTTGAACCCGTTTTTCTTGTTCTATCATATTTACAGATTCTAAGAGTTTTCGTTATGTTCCCTTTATTATTACCCATATACCACTAAAAGACTTCTATTAGGTCCACTCTTAACCAACGTCTCTTTAAAGAATGTAAATTTAACAGCTTGAATATCGCTTCGTAAGGAATATTCCTCATCCTCTGTATCCTTTTAGTCATTTTCCTTTGTACTGATTCTAATAGACCTTTATCCTTCCTGTGATGTGGTGACCAGAATTGGACAGCATAGTCTATATGAAGTCTGACCAGCGCCAAATGTAACTTTAATATTACTTCGGGAGTTCTACTTTTAGCACTCATGAAAATGAATCATAATACACTATTTGCTTTGTTTCTGGCCTCTTTCCATTGCTTTCTTAGACGGAGTTCAGATATAACCTTAAATCTCAAATCTTTTACTTACCCTGAACCTACCAGAACTTGGTTGTTCATTGTGTAACTACTGTGTGGGTTTCTTCTACTTACGCTAAGTGCTTTGCATTTGTTGACATTAAACTGCATTTGCCATCTGTCCGTCCATTTTTTCATCCTATTCAAATCTGTCTGCAAGGCAGATTTGATTCTGACCTAATTAATCTACATATTCTCGTGTCATCCGCAAATTTACTAACAACACTACTAATTTCACTATCCAAGCCATTGACATATATTACAAACAACATCGGCCCTAACACTAATAATCCCTTTGTCACCCCACTAATTACTTGACCTCACTGCGATTTAGAGCCGTTTATTACAACACTCTGTCGCCTGATGCTTAGCCATGACTTTATCCAATCTAAACATCTCATATCTCTCGTGCGCCCTAACATTTCTCAGTAGCCTCTGATGGGGTACCTTGTCAAACGCTTTACTAAAGTCCTGATATAGGATGCCATAACTATCACCATTATCTGCCGCCTTGTAAACCTTACTGTATAAACTTACCAAGTTTCTCATGTAAGACTCCCCATTCCAGAAGCCGTGCTGTCACTGAGTTATCAAGTTATGTTTGTTTAAATGCTCTTAAATGTTCTTCGCTATTATTGACTCCATTATTTTACATTCAACAGAAGTTAAGCTGACAGGTTAGACGTTAAAGTTTTATCTCCTTTCTTAAAGGTAGGTACTATATTCGCCTGCCTGCAAATTACCGATACCTCACATGACTAAAGTGATTTCCTAAGGACAGAAACTAACAGATTACTTATAACCTTTTTCCTTTCCTTAAATACTGTGGAACATATTTCATCTGGTCCTGGTGACTTGAACTTTTCAACTTATCTATCTCCTGTTCCACTATCTCTCTTAGTCATGGTAATATCTGTCAGCTTCTCATCCTCTTCTACTCTAAATATCTTCTCACTATTAGGCAAATCCTGCATGTTTTCCTGGGCAAAGACAATTAAAAAATACTCGCTCACAATTTTACTAATCTCCTCTCAACAACTAATCAGGTCCCATTCTGCTGTCTTTAAGGAACTATTGTTTCTCTATTCTTCGTCTTATATGCCTGATAAAATCCTTTGAGGTCCATCATCGCTTGGCTGGCTACCTTTAATTCATAACTATTTTTAGCTTTCCATGTTAAACTCCTGACTTTTCTAATTTATTATATTATGGCCTTAAAACCACTTCCCTTGTCTTTAATCTCATATATACTTCTCATTCGCCCTATATAGTGTTTTAACCTCAGTCATCCATTTAGGATCATTCTTCTGCGATCTTTTTCTTCTGTAAGGGATGTTCCCTAACTGTCCTGAATGTAATTTATCAACGAAATATTTATTTCGCTTCTCCATAAAGTTTGTTTTGCATGTGTTTTAGCGTTTCTGTAAATAAGAACCTATAAAACATGTTTTTAGTAATGTTGTTTTGTATTCCTTTATAGAGTGCTTTCCATGCTTTTTAGCGTTCTGGTATCTAACACGTTGAAAAACAAAACCACTAGGTAAAAAACGCAAAATCTCGTGAATATGCAGAAACTCATGAATAACACTCTTAATTGAGAAACAGAGCAACCTTACTAAATGCGTGTCAAAAACACTAAAAGGCAAGTTCTTCGTAAAAGATGGTTTTATTCCCATGTAATGTGATTGCCCTGCTTTTTAGTGCTTTATTGCCTAACACGCTCAAAAACACTCAAAGACACTTTTCTGGTAATGTCATTTTTTTCCCACATAAAGCTAGTTTCGCATGGAATTTTGGGTTTTGGTAACTAAGAATGTAAAAAAACACTGAAAATACACTCAGTTAGTAAGGTTGTTCTGTTTCTTGATTAAGAGTGTTATTCATGAATTTCAGTATTTTCGTATCTTAGAAACTTCTCCATACAGTCGAGTTTTTGCGTTTTTTGCCTTGTGATTCTGGTGAAACTATAAAACACTCATTATACACGTTTCTCGTTATGTCCTTTTCTTTTCCTTATACTCGTATTGAGTGCTTTTAAAAGACACGTTTCCAGTAATTTTGTTTTGGATTTCCATATAGAGTGACTTTCATATTATTTATCGTTTTATTGCCTAACATGCTTTTTGGTGCCTTTTGCCTCCCAATATAGAGTTCTTTCCATCCATTTTCGCGTTTTTTGTAGGTAACAATTTCAAAAACACTCAAAATTATTATATTTCTTCATTTTGGGTGGTTTGCATCCGTTTTAGCGTTTTCTAGGTAAAACACCGAAAAGACACGTTTTCAGTAATTTTGTTTAGGATTTCCATATAGATTGACTTCCTTGGGTTTTATCATGTTGGTTCCTAACATCCTGAAAAACACTCATAAGACAGTTTTCTGAAAAAGACGTTTAATTTCCCCATATAGGTGGCTTTGCATGCAATTTAGGGGTTTGGTACATAACAGTCCGAAAAAATAGCTAAATTTAACTTTTTTGATAATGTTCTTATTTCATATAATTTCCTGAACTTTCCCCGAATTTTGGCACCTCCTTACCTGTGAAGATGAATAAGAATAAAAAATAAATATCGTATTTTTTTATTTATTTTTTTTATTTTTTTCTCAATAAAGAGTGGAATTTGTGGCTTTTAGCTTTTTTGTACTTAATGAACTTAAAAACTTTCATAATACACGTTTCTCGTAATGTCCTTTTGTTTCCCAAAAATAGGGTTCTTTGCATGTATTTAAGCGTTTTTATTGGTAACATGATCAAAAACACTTAAAATACATGTTTTTGGTAATGTTATTCTGTTTCACCATAAAGTGTATTTTGCATGCATTTTAGTGTTTTGGTATATAAGGAGCTCAAAAATACTTAAGGCGAGTTCTTGGTAAAAATTCGTTTTCCTCCAATGTAATGTGATTGCCCTCCTTTTTAGTGCTTTATTGTCTATCACGCCCAAAAACACTCAAAAGACACTTTTCTGGTAAAGTCTTTTTTTTTTTTTTCCCAAAAATCTATTTTCGCATGCAATATGGGGTTTTGGTAACTAAGAATGTGAAAAGCACTCAAAACACACGCATTTATTAAGGTTGTTCTGTTTCTCAATTAGGAGTGTTATACATGAGTTTTAGCATTTTTGTATCTAGGAAAACTTTCCATATACACGAGATTTTGCGTTTTTTGCCTTGTGGTTCTTTTGAACTATAAAACACTCATTATACACTTTTCTTGCAATATCCTTTTGTTTCCCAATATAGAGTGCTTTGCATCAATTTTCGCGTTTTTTGTAAGTAATAAGCTCAAAACACTCAAAATATACCTTTTTAGTAACGTTTTTCTATTTCTTGATATTGGTTGCTTTGCATCCGTTTTAGCGTTTTACTACGTAAAACACTGAGAAGACACGTTTTCAGTAACTGTTTTGGATTCCCATATAGAGTGAGTTCCTTATTATTTATCGTTTTGGTGCCTAACATGCTAAAAAAACACTCAAAACACAGATTTCTGGTAAGGTCGTTTAATTTATTCATATAGGAGGCTTTGCATGCAATTTAGGGTTTGGTACATAACAGTTCGAAAAAAAAAAGCTGAAATTAACTTTTTTGATAATATTCTTTTATCATACGATTGCCCTGATTTTCCCAGAATTTTGGCATCTCGGTACTATGAAGATGAATAACAAAAAAAAAAAAATCCTATTTTTTTATTTATTTATTTATTTTTTTTTATTTTCTAAATAAAGAGTGTTATTTGTGGGTTTTAGCTTTTTGGTACTTAAGGAACTTAAAAAAAAACACTCATAATACACGTTTCTCGTAATGTCCTTTTGTTTCCCAAACATAATGTTCTTTGCATGTATTTAAGCGTTTTTATAGATAACATGATCAAAAACACTCAAAATATATGTTTTTGGTAATGTTATTCTGTTTCTCCATAAAGTTTGTTTTGCATGCGTTTTAGCGGTTTGTTATATAAGGAGCTCAAAAACACTTAAAGGCAAGTTTTTGGTATAAATTGGTGTTATTCCAATGTAATATGATTGCCCTGCTTTTTAGCGCTTTGTTGCCTATCACGCTCAAAAACACTTAAAAGACACTTTTCTGGTAATGTCATTTTTTTCTCACATAAAGGTGGTTTCGCATGCATTTGGGGTTTTGGTAACTAAGAATGTGAAAAGCACTCAAAATACACGCATTTAGTAAGGTTGTTCTGTTTCTCAATTAAGAGTATTATTCATGAGTTTCAGCATTTTGGTATCTAGGAACCTTCTCCATATATACGAGTTTTTGTGTTTTTTGCCTTTTGGTTCGTTTGAACTATAAAAAACTCATTATACACTTTTCTTGCAAAGTCCTTTTGTTTTCTAATATAGAGTGCTTTGCATCAATTTTCCCGTTTTTTTGTAGGTAACAAGCTCAAAAACACTCTATAATATACCTTTTTGGTAATGTTTTTCTATTTCTTGATATTGGTTGGTTTGCATCCGTTTTAGCGTTTTTCTACGTAAAACACTGAAAAGACACGTTTTCAGCAATTTTGTTTTGGATTCTCATATAGAGTGAGTTCCTTATTATTTATCGTTTTGGCGCCTAACATGCTGAAAACACCCAAAAAACAGATTTCTGGTAAGGTCGTTTAATTTCCTCATATAGGAGTCTTTGGATGCACTTTAGGGTTTGGTATATAATAGTCCGAAAAAAAAGCTAAAATTAACTTTTTTGATAATTTTCTTTTATCATATAATAGCCCTGAATGTTCCCAGAATTTTGGCATCTCGGTACCTATGAAGATGAATAACAAAAAAAAATCCTATTTTTTTATTTTCTTACTTTTTTTTCTAAATAAAGAGTGTTATTTGTGGGTTTTAACTTTTTGGTACTTAAGGAACTTAAAAACACTTATAATACACATTTCTCGTAATGTCCTTTCTTTTCGCAAACATAAGGTTCTTTGTATGTATTTAAGCGTTTTTATAGATAACATGATCAAAACTCTCAAAATATATGTTTTTGGTAATTTTATTCTGTTTCTCCATAAAAGGTGTTTTCCATGCGTTTTAGCGTTTTGGTATGTAATGAGCTCAAAAACACTTAAAGGCAAGTTCTTGGTAAAAGTTGTTTTTATTCCCATGTAATGTGATTACCCTGCTTTTTAGTGCTTTATTGCCTAACACGCTGAAAAACACTCAAAAGACACTTTTCTTGTAATATCATTTTTTTTCCCACATAAAGCTAGTTTTGCATGGAATTTGGTGTTTTGGTAACTAAGAATGTGAAAAAAAACTCAAAACACAGGCATTTAGTAAGGTTGTTCTATTTCTTAATTAAAAGTGTTATTCATAAGTTCCAGCATTTTGGTATGTAAGAAACTTTTCTAATACACACATTTGGTAAGGTATTTCTGTTTTAAAATTAAAAGTGTTATTCATGAGTTTCAGCTTTTTGGTATGTAAGAAACTACTTTATGTACACGAGTTTTTGAGTTTTTTACCTTGTGGTTCTTGTCAAACTATAAAACACTCATACACGTTTCTCGTAATGTCCTTTTCTTTGCCAATATAAAGTGCTTTCCATCCATTTTTGCATTTTTTGTAGGTAACAAGCTCAAAAACACATCAAAATATATCTTTTTGGTAATGTTATTCTATTTCTTCATATTGGTTGGTTTACATCCGTTTTAGCGTTTTTCTACGTAAATCACTGAAAAGACACGTTTTCAGTAATATTGTTGAAATTGCTGAAAAACACTGAAAAGACAGGTTTCTGGTAAAGTCGTGTAATTTCCCAATATAGGTGGATTTGCATACACTTCAGGGTTTGTACATAACTCCGGAAAAAAGCTAAAATTATTTTTTTTATAATTTTTTTTTTTTTTACAAAATTTCCATGAATTTTGCCAGAATTTTGGCATCTCGGTACCTATGAAGATGAATAACAAAAATTTTTTTTTCTCTATAAAGAGTGTTATTTTTGAGTTTTAGCTTTTTGGTACTTAAGTAACTTAAAAACACTCATAATACACAATTTTTGTAATGTCCTTTTGTTATACAAACATAGGGTTCTTTGAATGTATTTAATCGTTTTTATAGGTTACATGATCAAAAACACTCAAAATACATGTTTTTGGTAATGTTATTCTGTTTCTCCATAAAGGGTGTTTTGCATGCGTTTTAGAGATTTGGTATGTAAGGAGTTAAAAAACACTTAAAGGCAAGTTCTTCGTAAAAGTTGGTTTTATTCCCATGTAATGTGATATTTCTGCTTTTTAGTGCTTTGTTGCATATCACGCTCGAAAACACTAAAAACACACATTTTTGGTAATGTCATTTTTTTTTCCCACATGAAGGTAGTTTCGCATGTAATTTGGCATTTTCGTAACTAAGAATGTGAAAAACACTCAAAATACACAATTTGGTAAGGTAGTTCTGTTTATCGATTAAAAGTATTATTCATGCATTTCATCATTTCGGTATGTAAGAAATTTCTCTATATACACGAGTTTTTGCGTTTATTGCCTTGTGGTTCTTTTAAAACTATAAAACACTCATTATACACGTTTCTCGTAATGTCCTTTTGTTTCCTAATATAGAGTACTTTACATCCATTTTTGCATTTTTTTGTTGGTAACAAGCTCAAAAACACTCAAATTATATCTTTTTGGTAATGCTATTCTATTTCATAATATAGCTTGGTTTGCATCCGCTTTAGCGTTTTCTTCGTAAAACACTGAAAAGACACGTTTTCAGTAATTTTGTTTTGGATTCACATATTGACTGACTTCCATATTATTTATCGTTTTGGTGCCTAACATGCTGAAAAACACTGAAAAGACAGGTTTCTGTTAAAATCGTTTAATTTCTCTATATAGGTGTCTTTGCATGCACTTTAGGGTTTGGTACATAACACTCGGAAAAAAAAGCTATTATAAACTTTTTTGGTAATTTTCTTTTTTCCACATAAATTCCCTGAATTTTGGCAGAATTTTGGCATCTCGGTACCTATAAGGATGAATAACAAAAAAAAAAAAATCAAAATTTTTTATTTTTTTGTTTATTATTATTTTTTTCTAAATAAAGAGTGTTATTTGTGGGTTTTACCTTTTTGGTACTGAAGGAACTTAATTAACACTCAAAATACACGTTTCTCGTAATATCCTTTCGTTTCCCAAACATAAGGTTCTTTGCATGTATTTTATCGTTTTTATAGATAATATGATAAAAAAACACTCAAAATACATGTATTTGGTAATATTATTCTGTTTCTCCATAAAATGTATTTTGCATGCGTTTTAGCGTTTTGGCATATAAGGAGCTCAAAAACACTTAAAGGCAAGTTCTTGGTAAAATTTGGTTTTATTCCAGTGTAATGTGATTGCCCATCCATTTTAGTGCTTTATTGCGTAACACGCTCAAAAACACTCAAAAGACATGCAAGGCCTCGCATATGAGGAAATTAGAGACCTTACCAGAAATCTGTCTTTTGAGTGTTTTTCAGCATGTTGTGCACCGATACGATAAATAATAAGGAACTCACTCTATGTGGGAATCCAAAAGAAAATTACTGAAAACGTGTCTTCTCAGTGTTTTACGTAGAAAATCGCTAAAACTGATGCAAACCAACCAATATCAAAAAGCAGAAAAACATTACCAAAAATGTATATTTTGAGTGTTTTTGAGCTTGTTACCTACAAAAAAACGCAAAAATTGATACAAAGCACTCTATATTGGGAAACAAAAGGACATATCGAGAAAAGTGTATAATGAATGTTTTATAATTCAAAAAAAAAAAAAAAACACAAGGCAAAAAACGCAAAAACTCGTGTATATGGAGAAGCTTCCTAGATACTAAAATGCTGAAACTCTTGAATAACACTCCTTATTAAGAAACAGAACAACCTTACTAAATGCGTGTCAAAAACACTAAAAGGCAAGTTCTTCGTAAAAGTTGGTTTTATTCCTATGTAATGTGATTGCCCTGCTTTTTAGTGCTTTATTGCCTAACACGCTCAAAAACACTCAACAGACATTTTTCTGGTAATGTTATTTTTTTCCCACATAAAGCTGGTTTCGCATGGAATTTGGGGTTTTGGTAACTAAGGATGTGAAAGGCACTCAAAATACACACATTTTGTAGGATTGTTCTGTTTCTCAATTAAGAGTGTTGTTCCAGAGTGTTGTTCATGAGTTTCAGCATTTTGGTATCTACGAAACTTCACATACACTAGTTTTTGCATTTTTTGGCTTGTGGTTCTTTTGAACTATTAAACATTCATTATACACTTTTCTTGCAATGTCCTTTTCTTTCCCATTATAGAGTGCTTTGCATCAATTTTCGTGTTTTTTTTATAGGTAACAAGCTCAAAAACACTCAAAATATACCTTTTTGGTAATGTTTTTCTATTTCTTTATATTGGTTTGTTTGCATCCGTTTTAGCGTTTTTCTACGCAAAACAATGAGAAGACACGTTTTCATTAACTTTGTTTTGAATTCCCATATAGAGTGAGTTCCTTATTATTTATTGTTTTGGTTCCTAACATGCTGAACAACACTCAAAAGAGAGATTTCTGATAAGGTCATTTAATTTCCTCATATAGGAGGCTTTGCATGCACTTTAGTGTTTGGTACATAACAGTCCGAAAAAAAAAGCTAATATTAACTTTTTTGATAATATTATTTTATAATATAATTGCCCTGAATTTTTACCAGAATTTTTGCATCTCGGTACCTATGAAGATAAACACACACACAAAAAAATCGTATTTTTGTTTATTTTTTATCTATTTATTTATTTTTTCTCAATGAAGAGTGTTATTTGTGGGATTTACCTTTTTGGTACTTAAGGAACTTAAAAACACTCATAATGCACGTTTCTCGTAATGTCCTTTCGTTTCCCAAACAAAAGGTTCTTTGCATGTATTTAAGCGTTTTTATAGATAACATGATCAAAAACACTCAAAATACAAGGTTTTGGTAATGTTATTCTGTTTCTCCATAAAGTGTGTTTTGCATGCGTTTTTGCAGTTTTGTATGTAAGGAGCTCAAAAACACTTATGGCTGGTTCTTGGTAAAAAATGATTTTATTCCAATGTAATGTGATTGCCCTGCTTTTGAGTGGTTTATTACCTATCACGCTGAAAAACACTCAAAATACACTTTTCTGGTAAATTCTTTTTTTTTTTCCCACAAAGCTATTTTCGCATGTAATTTGGGTTTTTTGGTAACTAAGAATATAAAAAGCACTCAAAATCCACGCATTTAGTAAGGTTGTTCTGTTTCTCAATTAAGAGTGTTATTCATGAGTTTCAGCATTTTGGTATCTAGGAAATCTCTCCATATACACGAGTTTTTGCGTTGTTTGCTTTGTGGTTCTTTTGAACTATAAAACACTCATTATACACTTTCCTTGCAATGTCCTCTTGTTTCCCAATGTAGAGTGCTTTGCATCAATTTTCGCGTTTTTGTACGTAAAAAGCTCAAAAACACTCAAAATATACCTTTCTGGTAACGTTTTTCTATTTCTTGATATTGGTTGGTTTGCATCCGTTCTAACGTTTTTCTACGTAAAAAACTGAGAAGACACGTTATCAGTAACTTTGTTTTGGATTCCCATATAGAGTGAGTTCCTTATTATTTATTGTCTCGGTGCCTAACATGCTAAAAAACACACAAAACACAGATTTCTAGTAAGGTTGTTTAATTTCCTCATAATGGAGGCTTTGCATGCACTTTAGGGTTTGGTACATAAGTCCGAACAAAAAAAGCTGAAATTAACTTTTTTGATAATATTCTTTTATCACATAATTGCCCTGAATTTTCCCAGAATTTTGGCATCTCGGTACCTATGAAAATGAATAACATAAAAAATAAAAAAAATCATTTATTTTATTTTATTTTATTTTTATTTTTTTCTAAATAAAGAGTGTTATTTGTGGGTTTTAGCTTTTTGGTACTTAAGGAACTTATAAAAACACATAATACACGTTTCTCGTAATGTCCTTTTGTTTCCGAAACATAATGTTCTTTGCATGTACTTACGCGTTTTTATAGATAACATGATCAAAAAACACTCAAAATACATGTTATTGGTAATGTTATTCTGTTTCTCCATAAAGTTTGTTTTGCATGCGTTTTAGCGGTTTAATATATAAGGGGTTAAAAAACACTTAAAGGCAAATTCTTCGTAAAAGTTTGTTTTATTCCCATGTAATGTGATTGTTCTGCTTTTTAGTGATTTGTTGCATATCACGCTCAAAAACACTCAAAAGACACTTTTCTGGTAGTCATATTTTTTCCCACATGAAGCTAGTTTTGCATGTAATTTGGCATTTTCGTAACTAAGAATGTGGAAAACACTCAAAATACACAATTTGGTAAGGTAGTTCTGTTTATCGATTAAAAGTGTTATTCATGCATTTCATCATTTTGGTATGTAAAAATTTCTCTATATACACGAGTTTTTGCGTTTATTGCCTTGTGGTTCTTTTAAAACTATAAAACACTCATTATACACGTTTCTCGTAATGTCGTTTTGTTTCCTAATATAGAGTGCTTTACATCCATTTTTGCATTTTTTGTAGGTAACAATTCGCATATTGACTGATTTTCATATTATTTATCGTATTGGTGCCTAACATGCTGAAAAACACTGAAAAGACAGGTTTCTGGTAAAGTCGTTTAACTTTCCTATATAGGTGGCTTTGCATGCACTTTAGGTTTTGGTACATAACAATCCGAAAAAAAAAAAAGCTATAATTAATTTTCATGATAATGTTCTTTTTTCCACATAAATTCCCTGAATTTTGGCAGAATTTTGTTAATTCGGTACCTATGAAAATGAAAAAAAAAATCCTTTTTTTTATTTATTAATTTTTTTTCAAAAAAAGTGTTATTTGTGGGTTTTAGCTTTTTGGTACTAAAGGAACTTAAAAAACACTCATAATACATGTTTCTCGTAATGTCCTTTCGTTTCCCAAATATAAGGTTCTTTGCATGTATTTAAGCGTTTTTATAAATAACATGATCAAAAACACTCAAAATATATGTATTTGGTAATGTTTTTCTGTTTCTCCATAAAATGTATTTTGCATGCGCTTTAGCGTTTTGGTATATAAGGAGCTCAAAAACACTTAAAGGCAAGTTCTTGGTAAAATTTGGTTTTATTCCCATGTAATGTGATTGCCCTGGCTTTTAGTGCTTTATTGCATAACACGCTCAAAAAACACTGAAAAGACATGCAAAGCCTCCCATATGAGGAAATTAAAGACCTTACCAGAAATCTGTCTTTTGAGTGTTTTTCAGCTTGTTAGGCACCAAAACGATAAATAATAAGGAACTCACTCTATGTGGGAATCCAAAAGAAAATTACTGAAAATATGTCTTCTCAGTGTTTTACGTAGAAAAACGCTAAAACTGATGCAAACCAACCAATATCAAGAAGCAGAAAAACATTACCAAAAATGTATATTTTGAGTGTTTTTGAGCTTGTTACCAACAAAAAAAAAAAAAAAAAAACGCAAAAAATTGATACAAAGCACTCTATATTGGGAAACAAAGGGACACTGCGAGAAAAGTGTATAACGAATGTTTTATAGTTCAAAAAAACAAGGCAAAAAACGCAAAAACTCGTGTATATGGAGAAGTTTCCTAGATACCAAAATGTTGAAACTCATGAATAACACTCTTAATTGAGAAACAGAACAACCTTTCTAAATGCGTGTCAAAAACACTAAAAGGCAAGTTCTTCATAAATGTTGGTTTTATTCTCATGTAATGTGATTGCCCTGCTTTTTAGTGCTTTATTGCCTAACACGCTCAAAAACACTCAAAGACACTTTTCTGGTAATGTCATTTTTTTCCCACATAAAGCTAGTTTCGCATGGAATTTGGGATTCTGGTAACTAAGAATGTAAAAAAACACTCAAAATACACGCATTCAGTAAGGTTGCTCTGTTTCTTGATTAAGAAAGTTATTAATGAGTTTCAGCATATTGTTATCTTGGAAACTTTTCCACACATACGAGTTTTTGCGTTTTTTGCCTTGTGATTCTGGTGAAACTATAAAACACTCATTATACACGTTTCTCGTTATGTCCTTTTTTTTCCTAATATACAGTGCTTTGCATCCATTTTTGCGTTTTTTTTTTATGTAACAAGTTCAAAAACACACAAAATATACTTTTCTGTTAATATTATTCTATTTTTTCATATTGGTTGGTTTGCATCCGTTTTAGGGTTTTTCTACGTAAATCTTTTAAAAGACACGTTTTCAGTAATTTTGTTTTGGATTTCCATATAGAGTGACTTTCATATTATTTATCGTTTTGGTGCCTAACATGCGAAAAAACACTCAAAAGACAGGTTTCTTGTAAAGTCGTTAAATTTTCCCGAATAGGTGGCTTTGCATTCACTTTATGGTTTATTACATAACTCCGAAAAAAGGTAAAATTATCTTTTTCGATAATATTCTTTTTTCCACATAATTTCCCTGAATTTTGGCAGAATTTTGGCATCCTGGTACCTATGAACTTTAATAACAAAAAAATAAAAATGCAATTTTTTTATTTATTTTTTCCTCTATAAAGAGTGTTTTTTGTAGGTTTTAACGTTTTGGTACATACTTAAGGAACTTAAAAACATTCATAATACACATTTCTCGTAATGTCCTTTCGTTTCCCAAATATAGGGATCTTTGCATGTATTTAAGTGTTTTTATAGGTAACATGATAAAAAACACTCAAAAACACTTGTTTTTGGTAATGTTATTCTGCTTCTCCATAAATAAGTGTTTTGCATGCGTTTTGCATGCGATTTGTTATGTAAGGAGCTGAAAAACACTTCAAGACAAGTTCTTGGTAAAAGTTGGTTTTATTCCAATATAATATGATTGCCCTGATTTTTAGTGCATTATTGCCTAACCCGCTCAAAAACACTCAAAAGACACTTCTAGTAATGTCAGTTTTTTTCACACATAAAGCTAGTTTCGCATGCTATTTGGGGTTTTGCTAACTAAGAATGTGAAAAAAAAACACTCAAAATACACGCATTTGGTAATGTTGTTCTGTTTCTCAATTAAGATTGTTTTTCACGAGTTTTTGCATTTTTTGCCTTGTGGTTCTTGTGAACCACAAGTTCTTTTGCCGGAAAATAATAAGACACTCATTCTACACGTTTCTCGTAATGTCCTTTTCTTTCCCAATAGGGAGTGCTTTGCATCCATTTTCGCGTTTTCTGTAGGTAACAAGCTCAAAAACACTCAAAATATACCTTTTTGGTAAAGTTATTCTATTTCTTCATATTGGTTGGTTTGCATCAGTTTTAGCGTTTTTCTACGTAAAACAAGGAAAAGACAAGTTTTCAGTAATTTTGTTTTCGATTCCCAAAGAATATTGCCAGAATTTTGGCATCTTAGTACCTATGAAGGTGAATAAAAAAAAAAAATTTATTTATTTTTTTTTTTTTCTATAAAGAGTGTTATTTGTGAGTTTTATCTTTTTAGGTACTTAAGGAACTTAAAAACACTCATAAAACACGTTTCTCGTAATGTCCTTTCGTTTCCCAAACATAAGGTTCTTTGCATGTATTTAAGCGTTTTTATAAATAACATAATCAAAAACACTCAAAATACATGTTTTTGGTAACGTTTCTCCATAAAGGGTGTTTTGCATGCGTTTTAGCGTTTAGATATGTAAGGAGTTAAAAAACACTTAAAGGCAAGTTCTTCGTAAAAGTTGGTTTTATTCCCATGTAATGTGATTGTTCTGCTTTTTAGTGCTTTGTTGCACATCACGCTCAAAAACACTCAAAAGACACTTTTCTGGTAATATCTTTTTTTTTTTTTTTCCCACATAAAGCTAGTTTTGCATGTAATTTGGGATTTTCGTAACTAAGAATGTGAAAAACACTCAAAATACACACATTTGGTAAGGTAGTCCCGTTTCTCAATTAAAAGTGTTATTCATGCATTTCAGCATTTTGGTATGTAAGAAACTCATCTATATACACGAGTTTTTGCGTTTTTTGCCTTGTGATTCCTGTAAAATTATAAAACACTCATTATACAAGTTTCTCGTAATGTTCTTTTCTTTCCCATCCATTTTCGCATTTTTTGTAACAAGCTGAAAAACACTCAAAATATATCTTTTTGTTAATATTATTCTATTTCTTCATATTGGTTGGTTTGCATCCGTTTTAGCGTTTTTCTTCGTAAATCACTGAAAAGACACGTTGTCAGTAATATTGTTGAAATTGCTGAAAAAACACTCAAAAGACAGATTTCTGGTAAAGTCGTGTAATTTCCCCATATAGGTGGCTTTGCATGCACTTCTGGGTTTGGTACATAATTCCGGAAAACAGCTAATTTTTTTTTATAATGTTTTTTTTACATAATTTCGCTGAATTTCGCCTGAATTTTGGCATCTTCATACCTATGTAGATGAATAACAAAAAGACAAAAAAAAAAAAAATCTATTTTTTTAGTTATATATTTTTTCTCTATTTGTGGGTTTTAGTTTTTTGGTACTTAAGAAACTTAAAAAAACAATCATAATACACGATTTTCGTAATATCCTTTCGTTTCACAGACATAAGGTTCTTTGCATGGATTTAAGCGTTTTTATAGGTAACATGATCAAAAACACTCAAAATACATGTTTTGGTAATGTTATTCTGTTTCTCCATAAAGGGTGTTTTGCATGCGTTTTAGCGTTTAGGTATATAAGGAGTTAAAAAAACTTAAAGGCAAATTCTTCGTAAAAGTTGGTTTTATTCCTATATAATGTGATTATTCTGCTTTTTACTGCTTTGTTGCATATCACGCTGAAAAACACTCAAAAGACACTTTTCAGATAATGTCATTTTTTTCCCACATAAAGCTAGTTTCACATGTAATTTGGGATTTTCGTAACTAAGAATGTGAAAAACACTCAAAAGGCACACATTTGGTAAGGTATTTCTGTTTCTCAATTAAAAGTGTTATTCATGAGTTTTAGCATTTTGGTATGTAAGAAATTTTTCTATATACACGAGTTTTTGCGTTTTTTGTCTTGTAGTTCTTGTGAAACTATAAAACAATCATTATACACGTTTCTCTAAATGTCCTTTTGCTTCCCAATATAGAGTGCTTTCCATCCATTTGCGCGTTTTTTTGTAGGTAAAAAGCTCAAAAACACTTTTTGGTAATGTTATTCTGTTTTTTCATATTTGTTGGTTTGCATCCGTTTTATCGTTTTCTACGTAAAACACTGAAAAGACACGTTTTCAGTAATTTTGTTTTGGATTCACATATTGACTGACTTCCATATTATTTATCGTTTTGGTGCCTAACATGCTGAAAAACACTGAAAAGACAGGTTTCTGGTAAAGTCGTTTAACTTCCTTATATAGGTGGCATGCACTTTAGAGTATGGTACATAAAAATCCGAAAAAAAAGCTATAATTAACCTTTTTTGATAATGTTCTTTTTTCCAGATAAATTCCCTGAATTTTGGCAGAATATTGGCATCTTGGTACCTATGAAAATGAATATAAAAAAAAAACTATTTTTATTTATTTATTTATTTTTTCTCTATAAAGAGTAATATTTGTGGGTTTTAACGTTTTGGTACTTAAGGAACTTAAAAATGGGCCTAATACACGTTTCTCGTAATGTCCTTTCGTTTCCCAAACATGGGGTTCTTTGCATGTATTTAAGCGTTTTTGTAGGTAACATGATCAAAAACACTTAAAACACATGTTTTTTAGTAATGTTATTCTGCATCTGTATAAAGGAGTTTTTTGCATGCGTTTTAGCGTTTTGGTTTGTAAGGAGGTCAAAAACACTTCAAGGCAAGTTCTTGGTAAAAGTTGGTTTTATTCCCATGTAATGTGATTGCCCTGTTTTTTTGTGATTTATTGCCTAACACGCTCAAAAACACTCAAAAGACACTTCTGGTAATGTCTTTTTTTTTCCAACATAGTTTCGCGTGCTCTTTGGGGTTTTGCTAACTATGAATGTGAAAAACACTCAAAATACACGCATTTGGTAAGGTTGTTCTGTTTGTCAATTAATATTGTTATTCAAGAGTTTCAGCATTTTGGTATCTAAGAAATTTCTTTATATACACGAGTTTTTGCGTTTTTTTGCGTTGTGGTTCTTGTGAACCACAAGCTCTTTTGCTCAAAAATAATAAGACACTCATTATACACGTTTCTCGTAATGTTATTTTGTTTCCCAATAGGGAGTGTTTTGCATCCATTTTCGCGTTTTTTGTAGGTAACAAGCTCAAAAACACTCAAAATGTACCTTTTTTGGTAATGTTATTTTATTTCTTTTTATTGGTTGGTTTGCATGCGTTTTAGCTTTTTTCTACGTAAAACACCGAAAAGACACGTTTTAAGTAATTTTGTTTTAGATTCCCATATAGAGTGACTTGCATGTTATTTACCGTTATGGTGCCTAACAAGTTGAAAAACACTCATAACACAGTTTTCTGGCAAAGACAATTAAGACACTTCTGGTATTGTCATTTTTTTCTCTCATAAAGCTCGTTTCGCATGCTATTTTGGGTATTGTTAACCAGGAATATGAAAAACACTCAAAATACAGGCATTTGCTAAGGTTGTTCTGTTTCTCAATTAAGATTGTTATTCATGAGTTTCAGCATTTTGGTATCAAGAAACTTCTTTATATACTCGAGTTTTTGCGTTTTTCTACGTAAAACACTGAGAAGATACATTTTCAGTAATTTTGTTTTGCATTCCCATACAGAATGAGTTCCTTATTAGTTATCGTTTTGCTGCCTAACATGCTGAAAAACACTCAAAAGGCAGATTTCTGGTAAGGTCGTTTAATTTCGTCACATAGGAGGTTTTGCATGCAGTCCGAAAAAAAGCTAAAATGAACTTTTTAGGTAATATTCTTTTGTTCATATAATTTTCCTGAATTTTCCCAGAATTTTGGCATCTCGGTACCTATGAAGATGAAAAAAAATTCCTATTTTTTTTTTCTAAATAAAGAGTGTTATTTGTGGATTTTAGCTTTTTGGTACTTAATAAACTAAAAAAAAACACTCATAATACACCTTTCTCGCAATGTCCTTTTCTTTCCCAAACATAATGTTCTTTGCATGTATTTAAGCGTTTTTATAGATAACATGATCAAAAAACACCCAAATTACATGTTTTTGGTAATGTTATTCTATTTCTCCATAAAGTTTGTTTCGCATGCGTTTTAGCGGTTTGTTATATAAGGAGCTGAAAAACATTTAAAGGCAAGTTCTTGATAAAAATTGGTTTTATTTCAATGAAAAGTGATTGCCCTGCTTTTTAGTGCTTTATTGCCTATCACGCTCAAAAACACTCGAAATACATTTTTCTGGAAATGTCATGTTTTCTCACATAAATCTGGTTTCGCATGAAATTTGGGTTTTTGGTAACGAAGAATATGAAAAACACTCAAATTACACGAATTTGGTAAGGTTGTTCTGTTTCTCAATTAAGAGTGTCATTCATGATTTTCAGCATTTTGGAATCTAGGAAACTTCTCCATATACACGAGTTTTTGCCTTTTTTTGGCTTGTTGTTCTTTTGAACTATAATACACTCATTATACACTTTTCTCGCAATGTCCCTTTGTTTCCAAATATAGAGTGCTTTGTATTAATTTTAGCGTTTTTTTGTAGTTAACAAGCTCAAAAACACTCAAAATATACCTTTTGGTAATGTTTTTTTCTATTTCTTAATATTGGTTGATTTGCATCCATTTTAGGGTTTTTTAAGTAAAACATTGGGAAGACACGTTTTCAGTAATTTTGTTTTGGATTCCCATATAAAGTGAGTTCCTTATTATTTATCATTTTTGTGCCTAACATGCTGAAAAACACTCAAAACACAGATTTCTGGTAAGGTCGTTTAGTTTCCTTATATAGGAGGCTTTTGCATGCAGTTTAGGGTTTGGTACATAATAGTCCGAAAAAAAAGCTAAAATCAACTTTTTTGATAATATTCTCTTATCATATAATTGCCTTCAATTTTCCCAGAATTTTGGCATTTCGGGACCTATGAAGATGAATAACAAAAAAAAAAAAAATGCTATTTTTTTTTTTTTTTTCTAAATAAAAAGTGGGTTTTAAGTTTTTGGTACCTAACAAACTAAAAAAAAACACTTATAATATACGTTTCTCGTAATGTCCTTTTGTTTCCCAAACATGAAGTTCTTTTCATGTATTAAAGCGTTTTTATAAATAACATGATAAAAAACACTGAAAATACATGTTTTTGGTAATTTTATTCTGTTTCTCCATAAAGTTTGCTTTGCATGCGTTTTAGCGATTTAGTATATAAGGAGCTCAAAAACACTTAAAGGCAAGTTCTTCATTAAAATTGGTTTTATTTAAATGTAATGTGATTGCCCTGCTTTTTAGTGCTTTATTGCCTATCAGGCTCAAAAACACTCAAAAGACATTTTTCTGGTAATGTCATTTTTTCTCACATAAAGCTGGTTTCGCATGCAATTTGGGGTTTTGGTAACTAAGAATGTGAAAAGCTCTCAAAATACACGCATTTAGTAAGGTTGTTCTGTTTCTGAATTAGGAATGTTATTTCATGAGTTTTAGCATTTTGGTATGTAAGAAACTTCTCTATATACACGAGTTTTTGCGTTTTTTGTCTTGTGGTTCTTGTGAAACTATAAAACAATCATTATGCACGTTTCTATAAATGTCCTTTTGCTTCCCAATATAGAGTGCTTTTACATCCATTTTCGCGTTTTTTTTAGGTAAAAAGCTCAAAAACACTTTTTGGTAATGTTATTCTATTTTTTCATATTCGTTACTTTGCATCCGTTTTAGCCTTTTTTTCTACGTAAAACACTGAAAAGACACGTTTTCAGTAATTTTGTTTTGGATTCACATATTGACTGACTTCCATATTATTTATCGGTTTGGTGCCTAACATGCTGAAAAACACTGAAAAGACAGGTTTCTGGTAAAGTCGTTTAATTTCCTCATATAGGTGGCTTTGTATGACTTTAGGGTTTGGTAAATAACAATCCGAAAAAAAAAGCTATAATTAACTTTTTTTATAATGTTCTTTTTTCCACATAAATTCGCTTAATTTTGGCAGAATTTTGGCATCTCGGTACTTATGAAAATCAATAAAAAAAAATGCAATTTTTTTATTTATTTTATTTTTTTTTTTCTCTTTAAAGAGTGTTATTTGTGGGTTTTAACGTTTTAATACTTAAGGAACTTAAAAACAGTCATAATACACGTTTCTCGTAATGTCCTTTCGTTTCCCAAAGATAGGGTTCTTGGCATGTATTTAAGCGTTTTTATACGTAACAGATCAAAAACACTGAAAATTCATGTTTTTCGTAATGTTATTTTGTTTCTGCATAAAGGGTGTTTTGCATGCATTTTAGCGTTTTGGTATGTAAGGAGCTGAAAAACACTTAAAGACAAGTTCTTGGTAAATGTTGGTTTTATTCCCATGTAATGTCATTGCCCTGCTTTTTTGTGCTTTAATTGCCTAACACGCTCAAAAACACTCAAAAAACACTTTTTTACTGGTAATGTCATTTATTTCCCATATAAAGCTAGTTTCGCCTGTAATTTCGGGTTTTGGTAACTAAGAATGTGAAAACACCCAAAATACAAGCATTTGGTAAGGTTGTTCTGTTTCTCAATTAAGACTGTTATTCATGAATTGCAGCATTTTGGTATCTAAGAAACATCTCCATATACACGAGTTTTTTGCTTATTTTGCCTTGTGGTTCTTGTGAAACTATAAAACACGCATTATAAACGTTTCTCGTAATGTCCTTTTGTTTCCCAATATAGAGAGATTTGCATCCATTTTCGCTCAAAAACACAAAAAATACCTTTAAGGTAATATTATTCTATTTCATGATATTGGTTGATTTGCATTCATTTTCGCGTTTTTCTACGTAAAACACTGAAAAGACACGTTTTCAGCAATTTTGTTTTGGATTCCCATACAGAGTGAATTCCATATTATTTATTGTTTTGGTGCCTAACATACTGAAAAACAGGTAAAAGACAGGTTTCAGGTAAAGTCGTATAATTTCCCCATATAGGTGGCTCTACATGCACTTTAGGGTTAGTTATATAACGGTCTAAAAAAAAAAGCTAAAATTAACTTTTTTGATATTCTTTTTTCATATAATTTCCCTGAATTTTGCCAGAATTTTGGCATCTCGGTACCTATGAAGATCAATAACAAAAAAAAAAAATGCTATTTTTTCATTTATTTATTTATTTTTTTCTCTATAAAGAGTGTTATTTGTGGGTTTAAGCTTTTTGGTACTTAAGGAACGTAAAAACACTCATAATACTCGTTTCTCGTAATGTCCTTTGCATGTATTTAAGCGTTTTTATAGGTAACATGATCAAAAACACTCAAAATATACCTTTTTGGTAATGTTATTCTATTTCTTCATATTGGTTGGATTCCATCTGATTTAGCGTTTTTCTACGTAAAACACAGAAAAGACACGTTTTCTGTAATTTTGTTTTGGATTCCCATATAGAGTGACTTCCATGTTATTTATCGTTTTGATGCCTAACATGCTGAAAAACACTCAAAAGACAGGTTTCTTGTAAAGTCGTTTAATTTCCCCATATAGGTGGCTTTGCTTACACTTTAGGGTTTGGTACATAACAGTCCGAAAAAAAAAGCTAAAATTAACCTTTTTCATAATATTCTTTTTTCACATAATTTTCCAGAATTTTGCCAGAATTTTGTCATCTCGGTACCTATGAAGATCAATAAAAAAATAAAAAATAATTATTTTTTTATTTTTTTATTTTTCTTTTTTTTTTCTTTTTTGTTATTTGTGGGTTTTAGCTTTTTGGTACTTAAAGAGCTTATAAACACTCATAATACACATTCCTCGTAATGTCCTTTCATTCCAAAACATAGGGTTCTTTGCATGTATTTAAGCGTTTTTATTGGTAACAAGTTCAAAAACACTCAAAATACATGTTTTTGATAATGTTATTCTGTTTTTCCATAAAGGGTGTTTTGCATGGGTTTTAGCGTTTTGGTAAGTAAGGAGCTCAAAAAAAATTAAAGGCAAATCCTTGGTAAAAGTTGGTTATATTTCCATGTAATGTGATTGCCCTGGTTTTTAGTGCTCTATTGCCTAACACGCTGAAAAACACTAAAAAGACACTTTTCTAGTAATTTCATTTTTTTTCCACAGTTTCGCATGTAATTTGGGGTTGGACCACTAAGAATGTGAAAAAACACTCAAAATACACTCATTTCCTAAGATTGTTCTATTTCTCAATTAAGAGTCTTATTCATGAGTTTCAGCATTTTGGTATCTAAGAAACTTCTCTATATATACGAGTTTTTGCGTTTTTGCCTTATGGTTCTTGATAACTATTAAAACATTCATTATACAATTTTCTTGTAATATCCTTTTGTTTTCCAATATAAGACTGCTTTGCATTCATTTTTGCTTTTTTTGTAGGTAACAAGCTGAAAAACACATCTTTTTTGTAATGTTCTTCATATTGGTTGGTTTGCATCCGTTTTAGCGTTCTACGCTAAAACTGAGAAGACACGTTTTCAGTAATATTGTTGAAATTGCTGAAAACACCCAAAGACACGGTTCTTGTAAAGTCGTGTAATTTCCCCATATAGGTGGCTTTGCATGCATTTCTGGGTTTCGTACATAACTCCGGAAAAAGCTAAAATTATTTTTTTTGTTTTTTTTTCACATAATTTCCCTGAATTTTCTCAGAATTTTGACATCTCGGTACCTATGAAGATGAATAACAAAAAAAAAATCTTTTTTTTTATTATTTTTTATTTAGAGTGTTATTTGTGGGTTTTAGATTTTTGGTACTTAAGGAACTTAAAAATACTGATAATACACGATTTTCGGAATGTCCTTTCGTTTCACAAACATAGGGTTCTTTGCATGTATTTAAGCGATTTTATAGGTAACATAATCAAAAACATTCAAAATACATGTTTTTGGTAATGTTATTCTGTTTCTCCATAAAGGTTGTTTTGCATGCGTTTAGCGTTTTGGTATGTAAGGAGTTAAAAAGCAGTTAAAGGCATGTTCTTCGTAAAATTTGGTTTTATTCCAATGTAATGTGATTGTTCTGCTTTTTAGTGTTTTGTTGCATATAACGCTCAAAAACACTCAAAAGACACTTTTCTTGTAATGTAATTTATTTTCCACATAAAGCTAGTTTCGCATGTAATTTGGGATTTTCGTAACTAAGAATGTAAAAAACACTCAAAATACACAGATATGGTAAGGTAGTTCTGTTTTTCAATTAAAAGTGTTATCCATGAGTTTTAGCGTTTTGGTATGTAAGAAACTTCTATATATATACACGAGTTTTTGCGTTTTTTGCCTTGTGGTTCTTGTGAAACTATAAAACACTCATTATACACGTTTCTCGTAATGTCCTTTTTCTTCCCAATATAGAGTGCTTTCCATCCATTTGCGCGTTTTTTGTAGGTAAAAAGCTCAAAAACACTTTTTGGTAATGTTATTTGTTGGTTTGCATCCGTTTTAGCGTTTTTCTACGTAAAATACTGAAAAGACACGTTTTCAGTAATTTTGTTTTGGATTTACATATTGACTGACTTCCATATTATTTATCGTTTTGGTGCCTAACATGCTGAAAAACACTGAAAAGACAGGTTTCTGGTATAGTTGTTTAACTTCCTTATATAGGTGGCATGCACTTTAGAGTTTGGCACATAAAATTCCGAAAAAGAGCTATAATTAACTTTTTTGATAATGTTCTTTTTTCCACATAAATTCCCTGAATTTTGGCAGAATTTGGCATCTTGGTACCTATGAAAAATCAATATAAAAAAAAAACTATTTTTTTTTATTTTTTTTTATTTTTTCTCTATAAGGAGTGTTATTTGTGGGTTTTAACGTTTTGGTACTTAAGGAACTTAAAGACACCTTTCTCGTAATGTCCTTTCGTTTCCCAAGGATAGGGTTCTTTGCATGTCTTTAAGCGTTTTCATAGGTAACATGATCAAAAACACTTAAAACACATGTTTTTAGTAATGCTATTCTGCATCTCCAAGGAGTTTTTTGCATGCGTTTTAGCGTTTTGGTTTGTAAGGAGGTCAAAAACACTTCAAGGCAAGTTCTTCGTAAAAATTGGTTTTATTCCCATGTAATGTAATTGCCCTTTTTTTTTATGATTTATTGCCTAACACGCTCAAAAACATTCAAAAGACACTTCTGGTAATGTCATTTTTTTTCCAACATAGTTTTGCGTGCTATTTTGGGTTTTGCTAAGAATGTGAAAAAAAACACTCAAAATACACGCATTTGGTAAGGTTGTTCTGTTTCTCAATTAATATTGTTTTTCAAGAGTTCCAGCATTTTGGTATCTAAGAAACTTCCTTATATACACGAGTTTTTGCGTTTTTTGCTTTGTGGTTCTTGTGAACCACAAGTTCTTTTCCTCAAAAAAAAAATAAGACACTCATTATACACGTTTCTCGTAATGTCCTTTTGTTTCCCAATAGGGAGTGCTTTGCATCCATTTTCGCGTTTTTTGCAGTTAACAAGCTCAAAAACACTCAAAATGTACCTTTTTGGTAATGTTATTTTATTTCTTCTTATTGGTGTGATTGCATCCGTTTTAGCGTTTTTCTACGTAAAACACAGAAAAGACACGTTTTCAGTAATTTTGTTTTAGATTCCCATATAGAGTGACTTGCATGTTCTTTACCGTTATGTTACCTAACAAGCTGAAAAAACACTCATAACACAGTTTTCTGGCAAATACGTTTAATTTCCCCATATAGGTGGCTTTGCATGCACTTTAGGGTTTGGTACATAACAGTACGAAAAAAAAGCTAAAATTAACTTTTTTGATAATTGCCTCATAATTTCCTGAATTTTGCCCAAATTTTGGCATCTCGGTACCTGTGAAGATGAAAAAGAAAGAAAAAAATATCGCATTTTTTATTTATTTATTTATTTTATTTTTTCTCAATAAAGAGTGTTATTTGTAGCTTTTAGCTTTTTGGTAAATAATGATCTTAAAAACACTCATAATACACGTTTCTCGCAATGTCTTTTCATTTCCCCAAAAAATAGGGTTCTTTGCATGTATTTAAGCGTTTTTATTGGTAACAAGATCAAAAACACTCAAAATATATGTTTTTGGTAATGCTATTCTCTTTCTCCATAAAAGTGTGTTTTGCATGTGTTTTAGCGTTTTGGTATATAAGGAGCTCAAAACACTTAAAGGCAAGTTCTTGGTAAAAATTGATTATATTGACATGTAAAGTGATTCCCCTGCTTTTTAGTGCTTTATTGCCTATCACGCTCAAAAACACTCAAAAGACACTTTTCTGGTAATGTCATTTTTTTCCCACATAAAGCTGGTTTCGCATGCAATTTGGGATTTTGGTAACTAAGAATGTGAAAAGCACTCAAAATACACGCATGTATTAAAGTTGTTCTGTTTCTCAATTAAGAGTGTTATTCAGGAGTTTCAGCATTTTGGTATCTAGGAAACTTCTCCATATACACGAGTTTTTGCGTTTTTTGCCTTGTGGTTCTTTTAAACTATAAAACATTCATTATACACTTTTCTCGCAATGTCCCTTTGTTTTCCAATATAGAGTGCTTTGTACCAATTTTCGCGTTTTTTTTTTGTAGGTAACAACCTCTAAAACACTCAAAATATACCTTTTTGGTAATGTTTTTCTACTTCTTGATATTGGTTGGTTTCCATCCGTTTTAGCGTTTTTCTACGACAGATTTCTGGTAAGGTCGTTTAATTTCCTTATATAGGAGGCTTTGCATGTTCTTTAGGGTTTGGTACATAACAGTCCGAAAAAAAATAGAAGCTGAAATTAACTTTTTTGATAATATTGTTTTATCATATGACTGCCCTGAATTTTCCCAGAATTTTGGCATCTCGGTACCTATGAAGATGAATAAAAAAAAAATTCCTATTTTTTTTATTTTTTATTTTTTATTTTTTAAATAGTGTTATTTTTGGGTTTTAGCTTTTTGGTACTTAAGGAACTTAAAAAACACTCATAATACACGTTTTTCGTAATGTCCTTTTCTTTCCCAAACATAATGTTCTTTGCATGTATTTAAGCGTTTTTATAGATAACATGATCAAAAACACTGAAAATACATGTATTTGGTAATGTTATTCTGTTTCTCCATAAAGTGTGTTTTCCATGCGTTTAAGCAGTTTTGTATATAAGGAGCTCAAAAACACTTAAAGGCAAGTTTTTGGTATAAATTGGTGTTATTCCAATGTAATATGATTGCCCTGCTTTTTAGCGCTTTGTTGACTATCACGCTCAAAAACACTTAAAAGACACTTTTCTCGTAATGTCATTTTTTCTCACATAAAGGTGGTTTGGCATGCAATTTGGGGTTTTGGTAACTAAGAATGTGAAAAGCACTCAAAATACACGCATTTAGTAAGGTTGTTCTGTTTTTTTAAATTAAGATTGTTATTCATGAATTTCAGCATTTTGGTATCTCTCCATATACACGAGTTTTTGCCTTTTTTGCTTTATGGTTCTTTTGAACAATAAAACACTCATTGTCCATCATCATCATACTCATCATGTCCTTTTGTTTCCCAATATAGAGTGCTTTGCATCAATTTTCGCGTTTTTTGTAGGTAAAAAGCTCAAAAACACTCAGAATAAATACCTTTTTGGTAACGTTTTTCTATTGTTTTATATTGGTTGGTTTCTATCCGTTTTAATGTTTTTCTACGTAAAACACTGAGAAGACACGTTTTCAGTAACTTTGTTTTGAATTCCCATATAGAGTAAGTTCCTTATTTTTTATCGTTTTGGTGCCTAATATGCTAAAAAAAAACAATAAAAACACAGATTTCTGGTAAAGTCGTTTAATTTTGCATGCACTTTAGGGTTTGGTACATAACTGTCCCCCCAAAAAAAGCTGAAATTAACTTTTTTGATAATATTCTTTTATCACATAATTGCCCTGAATTTTCCCAGAATTTTGGCATCTCGGTACCTATGAAGATGAATTACAAAAAAAAAAAAATCCTATTTATATTATTTTTTTATTTATTTTTCTATTTTTTTAAATAAAGAGTGGTATTTGTGTGTTTTAGCTTTTTGTTACTTAAGGAACTTAAAAAAACACTCATAATACACGTTTCTCGTAATGTCCTTTTGTTTCCCAAACATAATGTTCTTTGCATGTACTTAAGCGTTTTTATAGATAACATGATCAAAAACACTCAAAATACATGTTTTTGGTAATGTTATTCTGTTTCTCCATAAAGTTTATTTTGCAAGCGTTTTAGCGGTTTGGTATATAAGGGGTAAAAAAATACTTAAAGGCAAATTCTTCGTAAAAGTTGGTTTTATTCCCATGTAATGTGATCGTTCTGCTTTTTAGTGCTTTGTTCCATATCACGCTGAAAAACACTCAAAAGACACATTTCTGGTAATGTCATTTTTTTTTTCCCATATGAAGCTAGTTTCGTATGTAATTTGGCATTTTCGTAACTAAGAATGTGAAAAACACTCAAAATACACAATTTAGTAAGGTAGTTCTGTTTATCGATTAAAAGTGTTATTGCATTTATTCATTTTGGTATGTAAGAAAATTCTCTATATACACGAGTTTTTGCGTTTATTGCCTTGTGGTTCTTTTAAAAAGTAAAAAAACACTCATTATACACGTTTCTCGTAATGTCCTTTTGTTTCCTAATATAGGGATCTTTACATCCTTTTTTGCATTTTTGTAGGTAACAAGCTCAAAAACACTCAAAATATATCTCTTTGGTAATGTTATTCTATTAGCGTTTTTCAACGTAAAACACTGAAAAGACACGTTTTCAGTAATTTTCTTTTGGATTCACATATTGACTGACTTCCAAATTATTTATCGTTTTGGTGCCTAACATGCTGAAAAACACTGAAAAGACAGGTGTCTGGTAAAGTCGTTTAATTTCTCTATATAAGTGGCTTTGCATGCACTTTAGGGTTTGGTACATAACAATCCGATAAAAAAGCTATAATTAACTTTTATGATAATGTTCTTTTTTCCACATAAATTCCCTGAATTTTGGCAGAATTTTGGCACCTCGGTACCTATGAAGATGAAAACCCCCCCAAAAAAAAAAATCACATTTTTTAATTTTTTTATTTATTATTTTTTTTCTGAAGAGTGTTATTTGTGGGTTTAAGCTTTTTGGTACTGAATGAACTTAAAAATCACTCATAATACACATTTCTCGTAATGTTCTTTTGTTTCCCAAACATAAAGTTCTTTGCATGTATTTAAGCGTTTTTATAGATAACATGATAAAAAACACTCAAAATACATGTATTTGGTAATGTTATTCTGTTTCTCAATAAAATATATTTTGCATGCGTTTTAGCGTTTTGGTATGTAACTAGCTCAAAAACACTTAAAGGTAAGTTCTTGGTAAAATTTGTTTTTTTTCCATGTAACGTGATTGCCCTGGCTTTTAGGGCTTTATTGCGTAACACGCTCACAAACACTGAAAAGACATGCAAAGCCTCCCATATGAGGAAATTAAACACCTTACCAGAAATCTGTCTTTTGAGTGTTTTTCAGCATGTTAGGCACCAAAACGATAAATAATAAGGAACTCACTCTATGTGGGAATCGAAATGAAAATTACTGAAAACGTGTCTTCTCAGTGTTTCACGTAGAAAAACGCTAAAACTGATACAAACCAACCAATATCAAGAAGTAGAAAAACATTACCAAAAATGTATATTTTGAGTGTTTTTAAGCTTATCTACAAAAAAAAAAAAAATGCAAAAAATTGATACAAAGCACTCTATATTGGGAAAGAAAGGGACATTGCGAGAAAAGTGTATAATGAATGTTTTATAGTTCAAAAAAACCACAAGGCAAAAAACTCAAAATCTCGTGTATATGGAGAAGTTTCCTGTATACCAAAATGCTGAAACTGATGAATAACACTCTTAATTGAGAAACAGAGCAACCTTACTAAATGCGTGTCAAAAACACTAAAAGGCAAGTTCTTCGTAAAAGTTGTGATTGCTCTGCTTTTCAGTGCTTTATTGCCTAACACGCTCAAAAACAGTCAAAGACACTTTTCCGGTAATGTCATTTTTTTCCCACATAAAGCTAGTTTCGCATGGAATTTGGGGTTTTGGTAACTAAGAATGTAAAAAAAACACTCAAAATACACGCATTTAGTAAGGGTGTTCTGTATCTTGATTAAGAGTGTTATTCATGAGTTTCAGTATTTTGGTATCTTAGAAACTTCTCCATACAGTCGAGTGTTTGCGTTTTTTGCCTTGTGATTCTGGTGAAACTATAAAATACTCATTATACACGTTTCTCGTTATGTCCTTTTTTTTCTTATATAGAGTGGTTTGCATCCAATTTCGCGTTTTTTTTTTTATGTAACAAGCTAAAAAACAAAAAAATATACTTTTTTGGTAATGTTATTCTATTTCTTCATATTGATTGGTTTGCATCCGTTTTAGCGTTTTTCTACGTAAATCTTTTAAAAGACACGTTTTCAGTAATTTTGTATTGGATTTCCAAATAGAGTGACTTTCATATTATTTATCGTTTTGGTGCCTAACATGCAAAAAAACACTCAAAAGACAGGTTTCTTGTAAAGTCGTTAAATTTTATCAGATAGGTGGCTTTGCATACACTTTATGGTTTGGAACAAAATTCCGAAAAAAAGGTAAAATTAACTTTTTCGATAATGTTTTTTCCACATAATATCCCTGAATTTTGGCAGAATTTTGGCATCTTGGTACTGTTACGTGTGAGCATACACTGAACTCTAGGGGATGGACCATGAAGGGGTGTTGCTCACACTAACAATGGAAGGGTTAAAAGAAAAGAGAAAAGGAGACATTTTAACTGCTATTTAATATCTTAAAGTTAACCCTTAAATTAAGTAACAATACAAAATTGAAGATTATTTAAGTAAGTAAAAGTAAGTAACAAGGAGTGGCAATCTGAACTGGACTGAATAACTTAAAAGACTGGTTCAGTTAATAACTTAAGCCAAGTTAGTAAATGCATATAGATACAAATTACAAAAAATAAACACCTTTACATATACATAATAGAAAATAAATATAAATGTGTTTGTGTGTGTGTGTGTGTGTTTATGTGTGTGTGTGTGTGGGTGTGTAACACTGGTGTAACTCTTACCACCGCTCTCGAGTGTATATGAGGCTCCCAGCGTATGCCAAGGCGACCTCAGAGCTGTAGCAACCCTTGGAGGAGACTGAAGCTCGATGGAACTCCACCCCTCGTTATCGGCTTGGTAGCCTGCTAGAGGTCACGTATCCAGTATGCCTCAAGCTATACACGTGGCAGCGCCACGAGTTGAGAGGCAGGCACCTGGTTCCGTGGTAGAGTAGTCACGTGTGTGACATTCCCCCCTTCTTAGGATGACGCAGAAGGAATGACTCTGCGTCATTAGAGAAGTGAGGTGGTTCCTGTCCCGTGAAGGTTGAATCCACCAGAACGTGTGTAGTCTGGGGCCCGGTAGATGGTTCTTCTGGCAGTGCTCGGCCCTCGGCTGCCTCCATCGACCGGTTCACAAGGCACGACTGCATCCCCGGCAACAGGATCCTAGGGTCCTCAGGGTCGCGATGGGTAGTGATGCGAGGTGTAGTGGGAAGGCGAGACAAAGTGTCAGCAAGGCAGTTGTCCAGTCCCTTAATATGGTGCATTTCAATGTGGTAAGGCTGGAGCTGTAGAGACCACCGTAGCAGACGTTGGTTAGTGAAGCGGTTCCTGTTGAGAAAAGTCAAAGGGTTGTGGTCAGTGTAGATTTGGAGTGGCTGGGTGTTGGACTGAAGATAGTACTCAAACTTCTTGATGGCAGAGATAATGGCTAAAAGTTCTTTCTCGATAGTGCTGTAATTCTTCTGATGGATGTTGAACTTCTCGGAGTGGTAGGCGACTGGGTGAAAGATTCCGTCAGATTCTTGCAGGAGGGCGGCACCCGAAGCGTGATCACTGGCGTCAGTATGTATGATGAAGGGTTTACTGAAGTCGGCCGCACGCAAAACCGGTTCCCGAGCAAGCAAGTTCTTAAGTTGATTGAAGGCATGTTGGCAGGCAGGGGTTCATTCGTACGCCACATTCCCACTAGTTAGTCTAGTAAGTGGCCCAGCTGCGTCTGCGAAGTTTGGACAGAAACGCCGGTAGAACCCCGCCATGCCCAGGAAGCGGCGGAGCTCGCGTCGAGTAGTGGGAGTTGGGTACTTCAGTACTGCGTCGACGTTAGCGGTCTTGGGCCGGACGGAGCCTTGTCCAATCTGATGTCCTAGGTAGGAGACGGTGGCAGCTCCGAACGTAGACTTCGCCAGCTTCACGGTGAGGTTCGCTTCCTGCAGACGGCTGAGCACATTCTGGATCTGGTACAGGTGGTCATCCCAGTCATGTGAAAAAATAAGAATATCATCTAAGTAAACCAGCACTCCTTTTAATCCCTGCATTACCTTGTTCATTGCCCTCTGGAAAGTAGCGGGGCAATTCCTCATGCCAAATGGGGCTACTACATACTGGAAAAGTCCAAAAGGGGTGATGAAGGCAGAGACTATCTGAGCTCTTTCAGTAAGGGCTTTTTGATAATACCCTTTTAATAGGTCCAGCTTAGTAACAAATTTGGCTTGACCCACTTCATCTATCAGGTCGTCTACCCGAGGCAGAGGATAGGCGTCAGGAATGGTGACGGCGTTGACCCGTCGGTAATCCGTGCAGAATCGCAGTTGTCCGTCCTCCTTGGGTACTAGGAGGCAGGGTGATGCCCATGGGGAGCTGCTGGGTATAGCCAAGCCCTGCTCTAATAAGTACTGGACCTCCTTCTGCATCTGTTCTCGTTTCCGGGGGTTGACTCTGTAGGGAGACTGCTTGATAGGGAAGGTCCCTGGAAGCACCTTCACATCATGGCGGAGGACATTACAGATTTTAGGATGGTCACCGAACGCGTCATACTCAGAGATCAATCTTGAGATATCCAGTGCTCGAGAGGATGAAAGATGACGGAGCTGATCATCTAAGTGTTCGATAATGTAGGTGTTGTTTTGCGTGTCCTTGGGATGTATGGTGTTTGTGTCAATCTCAGTGGTAATACATTTATCATACATCAATGAACACACAGAGGCAGGTTTTAACTCTGAGTCAGCCTCCTGGGGTTCAATGGTACCACAGGAAGCTACTCTAGGGGTTGGTTGGGCGCCAGTCACAGGGGTTCTACATTTATACATTTTTAGGAGATTAACGTGTATTAACTGTGTTGCCTTTCGGCGGTCTGGAGTGTTTATTATGTAGTTGTTATCTCCTACCTTTTCCACTACCTCATAGGGACCATGATACTTTACTTGTAATGGGTGTTTAGGTGTGGGTATGAATGCAAGGACTTGATCACCTCTATCAAATACTCTAACTCTGGCCTTCTGATCAAAGTGTTTCTTCATGGTGTTTTGAGATTTGTGTAAGTTGTTATCAGCAAAGGTGCGAACTTTAGTGAGTGTGGCTTTAAGGTTGTTCAAGTATTTAGTTACAGAGACAAGTTTGTGGGTAGTGGAATCTAACAATTTGTCTTTAATAATCCTTAATGGTCCCCGCACTTTCCTACCGAACAGGAGCTCGACCTGTACTCTCGTTAGGTGCTTCCCTGATGGCAAAAAGCATGTAGGGGAGTGCGTCATCCCATTCGCTCTCCTGCTCTTGACAGAATTTGCGTAGAAGTCCTTTCAGTGTCTGATGAAATCTTTCTAGAGCGCCCTGTGACTGCGGGTGATAGGCAGAAGACAAGGTTTGTGCGATACCAAGCTCTTTTAACACCTCTGTGAAGAGAACGCTAGTGAAATTAGTTCCTCGGTCACTCTGAATGGTTTGAGGAGTCCCGAAGGTAGTAAAGAAGTGGTTTAGCTTGGACACAATAGAGTTGGTGTTGATTTTACGCATCGGAAAGGCTTCGGGATACCTAGTTGTTGGGTCAAGAATTGTTAGGATATATTCATTACCTTTCTTGGTTTTTGGAAGAGGCCCCACAATGTCAATTATTATTTTATGAAATGGTTCTGAGGGAACAGCAATAGGTTGGAGAGGGTAGGGTGGGATAGTTACGTTAGGTTTACCCGCTATCTGGCAGAGATGACAAGTACTGACATAATTCTTCACATCCTCCCTTAATCCTGGCCAGTAAAATTCAGCGAGGATCTTCTCACATGTCTTCTTGATGCTCAAGTGACCAGCAAAACTTTCATGAGCGATCTCTAGTATGGAATGTCTGAGTATGGTAGGCACAACCACATGGTGGGCTTCTGCCCAAGCAGCATCATCTGGGACCTTAGAGGGCCGGAACACTCTCATGAGAACTCCATCCTGTTTGTAAAAGGCAGGGTAATGAGTAATTTGATCTGGAGGGATAACCTTGTCATGAAATTGAGTCAAAGTAGTGTCTTCCTGTTGAGCCTCAGTGAGAAGTTTTTCAGAAAATATTTGATTGAGTTCAAGTGGGGATGGGCTCTTCTTTGGAAGTGAGAAAGACTGATCAGATTTCCTTGCTTGTGCACGAGTAGTGACACAAACAGGGAATAAGCCTGGTTGTTGCTCTTCTAACTGTACAGTGGGGTTATCCATCAGCATTGTGTCACTAATTACCAAAGGGGGAGTCACCTTACTGCCAGCTAGGTCATTAGCGAGGAGTAGTTGAGCATTAGGGATGGGTAAGGCTGGTTCTTCACTAACTCCTATTATCACTTCACCTCTTACTAGTGGGCTATCAAGATGTACTTTAGCTAATGCAATGGGGAAGGGGTCATGGAAGTCTTTTAAATATACCTTTTCACCTGTGTAACACTGTTCAATACCAGGGACTGCTGACTTCAGCACTAGGGACTGAGCTGAACAGGTGTCTCTGACAATCTTAACTGGGTGATCCTTGTTATCAATGCTGATGGTGCCTACAGACCTGAAAGGCTCAAATAAGTCTTTAGGTACAGGGAAGGAGGGAAGAGCTTGTATGGAAGCAACTGGCTTGGCAGGATATGTTTGAGCTACCTTGCACTTGGGATTAGGACAGTTCTTTATGAGGTGCCCCGGCTGTTTACAAAAAGCACAAAATAGAGGTGGTCCAGTACTACTGCCGCTCATTTTACCAACCCCTGAGTTACCTGAGTTTATCTTACCACTAGGAGTCTCGGTCAGCTTGTCTGAGGTTGCCTTGCGATTCACCAGGGAGAAAAGGTCCGCTAACTGAGCGGCTTTGAGAAGATCTGTTTCTTCTTTGTTGGTGATGTGTAACATTACTGAGTAAGGGAGCTTACGCATGAACTCTTCTAAGGCTAAGAGATTTACTAATTCGTCGTACGTGGTTATCGCGGCTGACTTAAGCCAACGCTTGAGAGCCCTCAGTTTCTCTGAGGCAAACTCTAGATAGGTTTGTTGCGGAGTTTTGAACATTTTTCGAAAAGACTGACGGTATCCTTCTGTGGTAATGGAGTACGCCGCTAGGATGCCCTGTTTGACACAGTCGTAATCCGTGTTGTTTTCGAGGCCGTTCAAAATAGTTAAAGCCTTTTGGCTGAGTTTGGGTTTAAGAAGCCAAGGCCAGTCTTCTCGGGGCAGTTCAAAATGTACTGCTGTGTCCTCGAACTGTCCAAAGAAAGTTTCGGGGTCTTTGTCAGAGAACTGAGGAAGTAGTGAGAGATATTTTGTTAACTTTTGTTTGAGGTCAGCTGTGGTGGTTGATCGAGATTTTAATTGTGCGAGTTGGGTCTCGTGGATTCTTTCTTTTTCTCTCTCCTCTCTTTCTTTTTCTCTCTCCTCTCTTTCTTTTTCCTCTTTTCTTTTACATATGCCAGATCTCTTTCCGCTTTTTCTTTTTGAAAAGCTAGTTCTTCTCGCCTTAGTTCTCTCTCTTCTCTCTCTCTTTCTCTTGCTGCCATTAGTTTCAGCTTTTCGAGTTCGAGCATTAAACTGGCGTCGTGCTGTGAAGCAGCACTAGTGGCTTCACCTCCAAGGTGAACTAGGATTTGAGTTCGGAGTTCTTCCTTCCGAATGTCAGACGGATATGAGAGATCAAACTGTCGGGCTATGTACTTTAAATTATTCTTTGTCACTTTGGCAGTTTGTAGCTCCGCCACAGAAGGATTACTGCAAAATGCGTCCAAGTTTAACTCATGCGACATGATTAATGAGCGTGAGGTCAATTGAACCAAATCAAGTGTGTCTGAGCCCTACACTGAAACCTGATCCAAGACCTAGGTTCGCCACCACGAGTCGGAAAGACCCGCGTGAACGACAGGTTCGAAACCACGAGTCGGAGGGAAATGAGTTGACCCGCGTGCATCGACAGAGACTCGTTTTTGAGTCTAGTTGAGTCAAGGTTAGCAACGCCTTAACTGTGCTTCTGAAGAGGCAACGAATCGAAGAAGTGTAGCGATGATCACTGCCCCAAAATGACTACCATAGAACTAACACTTAAGCACTTGTAATGGCTTGCCGTATTCGCTGCTTTCAAGCAAAGAGTGGAACGCAAGTTCCCAAGTTTTAAGGAGTCTCGGAGTTCGGGGTGAAGGTCACTACTAGGGGGAATCGAACCGACACTAAAGCAACACTGAGGAAATCAATTGTTAGGTTTTTAACGCTTTTATGACTAGAAGCCGGTACCTCGCGTACTTTTAAAGCGGAAAAACGCAAAAATTCACCAACAAAGAAATAAGCACAACTTCATATACACTCGAGAGCAGGAAAGGAACTAGTGTAGTTATATGTATGTGTAAACATGTGTAATATCCCGGACGGAACCCCCAATTGTTACGTGTGAGCATACACTGAACTCTAGGGGATGGACCATGAAGGGGTGTTGCTCACACTAACAATGGAAGGGTTAAAAGAAAAGAGAAAAGGAGACATTTTAACTGCTATTTAATATCTTAAAGTTAACCCTTAAATTAAGTAACAATACAAAATTGAAGATTATTGAAGTAAGTAAAAGTAAGTAACAAGGAGTGGCAATCTGAACTGGACTGAATAACTTAAAAGACTGGTTCAGTTAATAACTTAAGCCAAGTTAGTAAATGCATATAGATACAAATTACAAAAAATAAACACCTTTACATATACATAATAGAAAATAAATATAAATGTGTTTGTGTGTGTGTGTGTGGGTGTGTAACACTGGTGTAACTCTTACCACCGCTCTCGAGTGTATATGAGGCTCCCAGCGTATGCCAAGGCGACCTCAGAGCTGTAGCGACCCTTGGAGGAGACTGAAGCTCGATGGAACTCCACCCCTCGTTATCGGCTTGGTAGCCTGCTAGAGGTCACGTATCCAGTATGCCTCAAGCTATACACGTGGCAGCGCCACGAGTTGAGAGGCAGGCACCTGGTTCCGTGGTAGAGTAGTCACGTGTGTGACAAAAGCTATAATTAACTTTCATGATAATGTTCTTTTTTCCACATAAATTCCCTGAATTTTGGCAGAATTTTGGCAATTCGGTACCTAAGAAAATGGAAAAAAAAAAAAAAAAAAATTCTAATTTTTTATTTTTTTTTAATTAATTATTTTTTTTCTAAAAAGTGTTATTTGTGGGTTTTAGCTTTTTGGTACAAAAGGAATTTAAAAAAAACACTCATTATACACGTTTCTCGTAATGTCCTTTTCTTTCCCAAACATAAGATTCTTTGCATGTATTTAAGCGTTTTTATAGATAACATGATCAAAAACACTCAGTATACATGTATTTGGTAATGTTATTCTGTTTCTCCATAAAATGTATTTTGTATGCGTTTTAGCGTTTTGGTATGTAAGGACCTCAAAAACTCTTAAAGGCAAGTTCTTGGTAAAATTTGGTTTTATTCCCATGTAATGTGATTGCCCTGGCTTTTAGTGCTTTATTGCGTAACACGCTCAGAAACACTGAAAAGACATGCAAAAGCCTCCCTTATGAGGAAATTAAAGACCTCACCAGAAATCTGTCCTTTGAGTGTTTTTAAGCATGTTAGGCACCAAAACGATAAATAATAAGGAACTCACTCTATGTGGGAATCCAAAACAAAATTACTGAAAACATGTCTTAGTGTTTTACGTAGAAAAACGCTAAAACTGATACAAACCAACCAATATCAAGAAGCAGAAAAACATTACCAAAAATGTATATTTTGAGTGTTTTTGAGCTTGTTACCTACAAAAAAACGCGAAAATGGATACAAAGCACTCTATATTGGGAAACAAAGGGACATTGCGAGAAGTGTATAATGAATGTTTTTTAGTTAAAAAAAAAAAAAAAAAACACGAGGAAAAAAACGCAAAAAACTCGTGTATATGGAGAAGTTTCCTATATAACAAAATGCTGAAACTCATGAAAAACATTATTAATTGAGAAACAGAGCAACCTTACTAAATGCGTGTCAAAAACACTAAAAGGCAAGTTTTTCGTAAAAGTTGGTTTTATTCCCATGTAATGTGATCACCTTGCTTTTTAGTGCTTTATTGCCTAACATGCTCAAAAACACTCAAAGACACTTTTCTGGTAATGTCATTTTTTTCCCACATAAAGCTAGTTTAGCATGAAATTTGGGGTTTTGGTAACTAAGAATGTAAAATAAACACTCAAAATACACGCATTTAGTAATGTTGTTCTGTTTTTTTATTAAGAGTGATATTCATGGGTTTCAGTATTTTGGTATCTTAGAAACTTCTCCATATAACCGAGTTTTTGCATTTTTTGCCTTGTGATTCTGGTGAAACTATAAAACACTCATTATACACGTTTCTCGTTATGTCCTTTTTTTTCCTTATATAGAGTGCTTTGCATCTATTTTCGCGTTTTTTTTTATGTAACAAGCTCAAAAACACACAAAATATACTTTTTTGGTAATGTTATTCTACTTCTTCATATTGGTTGGTTTGTATCTGTTTTAGCGTTTTTCTACGTAAATCTTTTAAAAGACACGTTTTCAGGAATTTTGTTTTGGATTTCCATATAGAGTGACTTTCATATTATTTATCGTTTTGGTGCCTAACATGCTTTTTGGTGCCTTTTGCTTCCCAATATAGAGTGCTTTCCATCCATTTTCGCGTTTTTTGTAGGTAACAATTTCAAAAACACTCAAAATATACCTTTTTGGTAATGTTTTTCTATTTCTTCATTTTGGTTGGTTTGCATCCGATTTAGCGTTTTCTACGTAAAACACCGAAAAGACACGTTTTCAGTAATTTTTTTTTGGATTCCCATATAGATTGACTTCCTTGGGTATTATGGTGTTGGTTCCTAACATGCTGGAAAACACTCATCAGACAGTTTTCTGGCAAAGACGTTTAATTTCCCAATATATGTGGCTTTCCATGCAATTTAGGGGTTTGGTACATAACAGTCCGAAAAAAAAGCTAAATTTAACTTTTTTGATAATATTCTTATTTCATAAAATTTCCTGAACTTTGCCCAAATTTTGGCTCCTCGTTACCTGTGAAGATGAATAAGAATGAAAAAAAAAATATCGTATTTTAATTTTTTTTTTCTCAATAAAGAGTGTAATTTGTGGCTTTTAGCTTTTTCGTACTTAATGAACTTAAAAACACTCATAATACACGTTTCTCGTAATGTCCTTTCGTTTCCCAAAAATAGGGTTTTTGCATGTATTTAAGCGTTTTTATTGGTAACATGATCAAAAACACTCAAAATGTATGTTTTTTCGTAATGTTATTCTTTTTCACCATAAAGTGTATTTTGCATGCATTTTAGTGTTTTGGTATATAAGGAGCTCAAATACACTTAAAGGCAAGTTCTTGTTAAAAATTGGTTTTATTCCAATGTAATGTGATTGCCCTGCTTTTTTAGTGCCTGTTTACCTAACACGCTTTGGAAGTTTTTAAGTTTATAATGTACCAAAACGATAAGACATGCAAAACACCCTTCCTGCAGAAACAAAAACATTACCAAAAACGAGCATTTTGGGCGATTTTTCAGCTTGTTATGTAGAAAACCGTCAAAATGCATATAAAGTACCCAAATAAGAAAACGAAAAGACATTAAGAGAAACCAGTATTATGAGTTTTTTTTTCAGCTTATTAGGTACCGAAACGATAAAACGCACGATTTGCCTTCTGTATGGAGAAAACGTGCATTTTAAGTGTATTTAGCTTTGTTAGGTATCAAATTTTTGGGATATTGGGAAAATAAACGACATTTCCAGAAACATGTCTTTTGAGAGTTTATGAGTGTGTTAGGCACAAAAAGCTCTTAAAAAGCATGGAAAGTGTCGTAAATGGGAAAACATTAAGTGTTTTGAGGTACTTACATACCAAACCGCTAAAACGGTTGGAAACACACTTTATGGAGAAACTCAACAGCTTTACCAAAAACATGCATTTTGAGAAGTTTTGCGCCTGTTACGTACAAAAACGAAAAAATACATGCAAATAACTCTAAAAGAGGAAAAGAAAACATTAAAAGAAACGTATATTTTGAGTGGTATTAAGCTTCATAGGTACCAGAACACTAAAACGTATGAATAATACTCTATATGGAGAAACGGAACAAGATTAAACAACCCTTGTGTTTTAAGGCTTTTTTCACGTTATTAGGTACCGCAACGCGAAAATGCATGCAAAGCATACTATATGGGGAAAGGAAACATTTCCAGAAACATGTCCTTTCACTGTTTATGAGCATGTTAGGTACCAAGAAGCTAAAAACCAAGGAAAGCACCCTATAAGAGAACACAAAAGATTACAAAAACTATTAATTTCAGTGCTTATGAGCTACTTACATACAAAAACACTTAAACGCATCCAAAACGCTTTGGAAAAACTGAATAACATTACCAAAAAAGCGTGTATTTTCAATGTTTTGAGCTTGTTACGCAAAAAAAAAAAGTAACCAACGACATTATGAGAAACTTATATATAGAGTGTTTTTGAGTTTCTCAGGTACCAAAACGCGAAAATGCATAAATAATACTCTCTTTAGAGAAACACAACAATATTAGATACCAAAACGCTAAAAAGCAACGAAAACTCCCTATTTGGAAAAGCAAAACATTACCAAAAGCGTGTCTTTTGAGAGTTTTTTGACAGCTACTTACGTACCAAAACGCTAAAATGCATGCAAAGCATATTTTATGGAGAAACAGAATAACATTACCAGAAACGTGCATTTTGAGTTTTTTTTTATCTTACGTACAAAAAAAAGCAAAAATGCATGCAAAACATCCTAAAATTCGATACGAAAAGAAATAAAAAGACACTTCATTTATCAGTGTTTTTGAGATTCTTAGGTAGCAAAATGCAGAAACGCATGTATAACATTATATATGAAGAAACAGAAAAACATTACCGAAAACGTATATTTTGAGTGTTTTTTCACATTGTTACGTAACAAAAACGCCAAAATGCATGGAAATCACCCAATATGAATAAAATAAAGGACATTACGAGAAAGATGCCATTAGTGTTTTTGAGCGTCTTAGGTACCAAACGCGAAAACTATTTAGTACCACTGTATATGGAGAAACAGAACATTACCAAAAACGTTTATTTTGTGTTTTTCACAATTTTATGTACCAAAACGTCAAAATGACTCCAGAGCACCATCTATGGGAAGATGAAACGATATTTCCAGAAACATGTCTTTTGAGTGTCGATAGTTGTTGTTAGGTACCAAAGTTATAAAAAGCATGGAAAGCTACCTATATGAAAGAAAAAGTCAACCAAAAATTTATCTTTTGGGTATTTTCAGCTACTTACGTACCATAACGCTGAGATGTATGCAAAACACCCCTTATTACCATAAACAATTTTTTTTCTTTTTACATATAAAAAGAAACATAAATGCATGCAAAATACTTTGCATGAGGAAACGAAAAGACATTAGAAGAAACTTTTATAATAAGTGTTATTTTTTTTTTTTTTTTAGGTACCAAGATCTATTTGACGCATTGAAGAACAGTCTATATGGAGAAAAGAAAAAGATTACTAAAAATGTGCTTTTTGAGTGTTTTTCACATTGATAGGTACGAAAACACTCTATAAAGAGTGTTATTTGTGGGTTTTAGCTTTCTAATACTTAACGAACTTAAAAAAAAACTCATAATACACGTTTCTCGTAACGTCCTTTCATTTTCCAAACATAGGGCTCTTTCCATGTATTTTAGCTTTTTTTATAGGTAACATGATGAAAAACACTCAAAATACATGTTTTTTGGTAATATTATTCTGCTTCTCCATAAAGGGTGTTTTGCATGCGTTTTAGCGTTTTGGTATGTAAGGAGCTCAAAAACACTTTAAGGCAAGTTCTTGGTAAAAGTTCGTTTTCTTCCCATGTAATGTGATTCCCGTGCTTTTTACTGCTTTATTGCCTATCACGCTCAAAAACTATTTGGTAATGTCATTTTTTTTCCCACATAAAGCTAGTTTCGCATGCAATTTGGGGTTTTGGTAACTAAGAATGTGAAAAGCACTCAAAATACACGCATTTGGTAAAGTTATTCTGTATTCTTAATTAAGAGTGTTATTCTTGAGTTTCAGCATTTCGGTATCTAAGAAAATTCTTTATATACACGAGTTTTTGCGTTTTTTGCCTTGTGGTTCTTGTGAAACTATAAAACACTCATTATACACATTTCTCGTAATGTCCTTTTGTATCCCAATATAGAGTGCTTTCCATCCATTTTCGCATTTTTTGAAGGTAAAAAGCTCAAAAACATTAAAAATATACTTTTTTGGTAATATTATTCTATTTCTTCATATTCGTTGGTTTGCATCCTGTTTAGCGTTTTTCTACGTAAAACACTTAAAAGACTTTTTTCAGTAATTTTGTGATGGATTCCCATTTATTTATCGTTTTGGTGCCTAACATGCTAAAAAACACTCAAAAGACAGGTTTCTGGTAAAATCGTTTAATTTCCCAATATAGGAGGCTTTGGATGCACTTTAGGGTTTGGTACATAACAGTCCGAAAAAAAAGATAAATTAACTTTTTTTCATAATGTTCTTTTTTCACATAATTTCCCTGAATTTTTCCAGAAATTTGGCATCTCGGTACCTATGAAGATGAATAACAAAAAAAATTCCTATTTTTTTTACTTATTTTTTTTCTCTATAAAGAGTGTTATTTGTGGGTTTTAGCTTTTTGGTACTTAAGGAACTTAAAAAAACACTCATAATACACGTTTCTCGAAATGTTCTTTCGTTTCTCAAACATAAGGTTCTTTGCATGTACTTAAGTGCTTTTATAGGTAACATGATCAAAAACACTCAAAATACATGTTTTTGGTAATGTTACGATGTTTCTCCATGTAGGGTGTTTTGCATGCTTTTTTTTTAGCGTTTTGGTATATAAGGAGCTCAAAAACACTTAAAGGCAAGTTCTTGCTAAAAGTTGGTTTTATTCCTATGTAATGTGATTACACTGCTTTTTATTGCTTTATTGCCTATCATGCTAAAAAAAAAAACACTTAAAAGACACTTTCCTGGTAATGTCATTTTTTAACCACATAAAGCCACTTTCACATGCAATTTGGGGTTTTGGTAACTAGGAATGTGAAAAACACTCAAAATACACGCATTTGGTAAGGTTGTTCTGTTTCTCAATTAAGAGTGTTATTCAGGAGTTTCAGCATTTTGGTATCTAAGAAACTTCTCCATATATAAGAGTTTTTGCGTTTTTTGCCTTGTGGTTCTTCAGAATCTATAAAACACTCATTATACACATTTCTCGTAATGTCCTTTTGTTAACCAATATAGAGAGCTTTGCATCCATTTTCATGTTTTTTGTAAGTAAAGAGCTCAAAAACACTCAAAATGTAAATTTTTGGTAATGTTATTCTATTTCTTCATATTGGTTGGTTTGCATCCGTTTTAGCGTTTTTCTACGTAAAACACGGAAAAGACACGTTTTCAGTAATTTTGTTTTGGATTCCCACATATAATGACTTCCATATTAATTATTGTTTTTGTGACTAACATGCTGAAAAACTCTCACAACACAGGTATCTCGTAAAGTCGTTTAATTTCCTCATATAGTTAGCTTTGCATGCACTTTAGGGTTTGGTACATAACAGTCCGAAAAAAAAGATGAAATTAACTTTTTTGATAATGTTCTTTTTTCACATAATTTCCCTGAATTTTGCCAGAATTTTAGCATCTCGGTACTTATGAAGAAGAATAACAAAATAAAAAAAATCCTATTTTTTTATTTATTTATTTTTTTTTCTCTCTATAAAGAAGTTTTAGCACGAGTTTTTGCGTTTTTTGTCTTGTGGTTCTTTTGAACTATAAAACATTCATTATACACTTTTCTCGCAATGTCCCTTTGTTTCCAAATATAGAGTGCTTTGCATCAATTTTCGCGTTTTTTTGTAGGTAAAAAGCTCAAAAACACTCAAAATATACCTTTTTGGTAATGTTTTTCTACTTCTTGATATTGGTTGGTTTTAGCGTTTTCCTACGTAAAACACTGAGAAGACACGTTTTCAGTAATTTTGTTTTGGTTTGCCATATGGAGTGAGTTCCTCATTATTTATCGTTTTGGTGCCTAACATGCTGAAAACACTCAAAACACAGATTTCTGGTAAGGTCATTTAATTTCCTCATATGGGATGCTTTGCATGCACTTTAGTGTTTCGTACATAACAGTCCGAAAAAAAAGCTAATAACAATCTTTTTGATAATATTCTCTTATCATATAATTGCCCTAATTTTTCCAGAATTTTGGTATCTCGGTACCTATAAAGGTGAATAACAAAAGAAAAAAAAAAGAAAAAAAAATCTTTTATTTATTTATTTATTTTTTTTATTTTTTTCTAAATAACGAGTGTTATTTGTGGGTTTTAGCTTTTTGGTAGTTAAGGAACTTAAATACACTCATAATACACGTTTTTCGTAATGTCCTTACGTTTCCCAAACATAAGGTTCTTTGCATGTATTTAAGCGTTTTTATAGATAACATTATCAAAAACACTCAAAATACATGTTTTTGGTAATGTTATTTTGTTTCTCCATAAAGTTTGTTTTCCATGGGTTTTAGCGGTTTAGTATGTAAGGAGCTCAAAAACACATATTGGCAAGTTCTTGGTAAAACTCTTGGTTTTATTCCCATATAATGTGATTACCCTGCTTTTTAGTACTTCATTGCCTAACACGCTCAAGAACAATTAAAAGACACTTCTGGTAATGTCATTTTTTTCACTCATATAGCTAGTTTCGCATGCTATTTTGGGTATTGCTAACTAGGAATATAAAAAAACACTCAAAATACAGCTAAGGAAAATTTGCTAAGGTTGTTCTGTTTCTGAAATAAGATTGTTATTCATGTGTTTCAGCATTTTGGTATCTAAGAAACTTCTTTATATACACGAGTTTTTGCTTTTTTCTACGTAAAACACTGAGAAGATACATTTTCAGTCATTTTGTTTTGGATTCCCATATAGAGTGAGTTCTTTATTATTTATCGTTTTGGTGCCTAACTTGCTGAAAAACACACAAAAGACCGATTTCTGGTAAGGTCGTTTAATTTTCTCATATAGGAGGCTTTGCATGCACTTTAGTGTTTGGTACATAACAGTCCGAAAAAAAAGCTAAAATGAACTTTTTTTATAATATTCTCTTATATAATTGCCTTGAATTTTGCCTGAATTTTGGCATTTCGGTACCTATGAAGATAAACAACGAAAAAAAAAAATCCTATTTTTTTTTTTTTATTTATTTTTTTCAAATAAAGAGTGGGTTTTAGGTTTTTGGTACTTAACAACCTTAAAAACACTTGTAATATACGTTTCTCGTAATGTCCTTTTGTTTCCAAAACATAAGGTTCTTTTCATGTATTTAAGCGTTTTTATAGATAACATGATCCAAAACACTCAAAATACATGTTTTTGGTAATTTTATTCTGTTTTTCCATAAAAATTGTTTTACATGCGTTTTAGCGGTTTAGTATATAAGGAGCTCAAAAACACTTAAAGTCAAGTTCTTGATAAAAATTGGGTTTATTCAAATGTAATGTGATTGCCCTGCTTTTTAGTGCTTTATTGCCTATCAGGCTCAAAAACACTCAAAAGACATTTTTCTGGTAATGTCATTTTTTTCTCACATAAAGCTGGTTTCGCATGCAATTTGGGGTTTTGTTAACCAAAAATGTGAAAAGCTCTCAAAATACACGCATTTAGTAAGGTTGTTCTGTTTCTAAATTATAAATGTTATTCATGAGTTTCAGCATTTTGGTATCTAGGAAACATCTCCATATCCACAAATTTTTGCGTTTTTTGCCTTTTGGTTCTTTTGAACTATAAAACACTCATTATACACTTTTCTTGTAATGTCCTTTTTTTTTTCCTAATATAGTGCTTTGCATCAATTTTCGCGTTTTTTTTGTAGATAACAAGCTCAAAAACACTCAAAATATACCTTTTTGGTAATGTTTTTCTATTTTTTTATATTGGTTGGTTTGCATCCGTTTTAGCGTTTTTCTACGTAAAACACTGAGAAGAGACGTTTTCAGTAGTTTTATTTTGGATTCCCATATAGAGTGAGTTCCTTATTTATTTATCGTTTTGGAGCCTAACATTCTGAAAAACACTCAAAAGACAGATTTCTTTTAAGGTCGTGTAATTTCCTCATATAGGAGCCTTTGCATGCACTTTAGGGTTTGGTATATAACAGTCCGAAAAAATAGCTAAAATTAACTTTTTTGATAATTTTATTTTATCATATAATAGCCCGGAATTTTCCCAGAATTTTGGCATCTCGGTACCTATGAAGATGAATAAAAAAAAAAAATAAATAAATAAATAAATCCTATTTTTTATATTTTTTTATTTTATTTTTTTTTCTAAATAAAGTGTTATTTGTGGGTTTTAGCTTTTTGGTACTTAAGGAACTAAAAAACACTCATAATACATATTTCTCGTAATGTCCTTTCGTTTCCCAAACATAAGGTTCATTGCATGTATTTAAGCGTTTTTATAGATAACATGATCAAAAACACTCAAAATACATGTTTTTGGTAATGTTATTCTGTTTGTCCATAAAAGGTCTTTTGTTCTTGGTAAAAGTTGGTTTGATTCAAATGTAATGTGATTGCCCTGCTTTTTATTGTTTTATTGCCTAACACTCTCAAAAACACTCGAAAGACATTTTCTGGTAATATTATTTTTTTCCCATATAAAGCTAGTTTCATATGGAATTTGCGGTTTTGGTAACTAAGAATGTGAAAAACACTCAAAATACAGACATTTAGTAAGGTTGTTCTGTTTCTTAATTAAAAGTGTTATTCATGAGTTTCAGCATTTTGGTATGTAAGAAACTTCTCTAATACACACATTCGGTAAGGTAGTTCTGTTTCTCAATTAAAAGTGTTGTTCATGAGTTTCAGCATTTTGGTATGTAAGAAACTTCTTTATGTACACGAGCATTTGAGTTTTTTGCCTTGTGGTTCTTGTGAAACTATAAAACACTCATTATACACGTTTCTAGTAATGTCCTTTTCTTTCCTAATATAGAGAGCTTCTCATCCATTATCGCATTTATTATTTTTTTTCTAGGTAACAAGCTCAAAAACACATCAAAATATATCTTTTTGGTAATGTTCTTCTATTTCTTCGTATTGGTTGGTTTGCATCCGTTTTAGCGTTTTTCTACGTAAATCACTGAAAAGACACGTTTTCAGTAATATTGTTGAAATTGCTGAAAAAACACTCAAAAGACAGGTTTCTGGTAAAGTCGAGTAATTTCTCCATATAGGTGGCTTTGCATGCACTTCAGGGTTTGGTACATAACTCCGGAAAAAAGCTAAAATTATGTTTTTTATAATGATTTTTTTTTTTTACAAAACTTTTCTCTATAAAGTGTTATTTGTGAGTTTTAGCTTTTTGGTACTTAAGGAACTTAAAAACACTCATAATACACGATTTTCGTAATGTCCTTTTCTTATAGAAACATAGGGTTCTTTACACGTTTTTATAGGTAACATGATCAAAAACAATCAAAATACATATTTTTGGTAATGTTATTCTGTTTCTCAATAAAGGGTGTTTTACATGCGTTTTAGCGTTTTGATGTGTAAGGAGTTTAAAAACACTTAAAGGCAAGTTCTTCGTAAAAGTTGGTTTTATTCCCAAGTAATGTGATTGTTCTGCTTTTTAGTGCTTTGTTGCATATTACGCTCAAAAACACTGAAAAGACACTTTTCTGGTAATGTCATTTTTTTTCCCCACATAAAGCTAGTTTCGCATGTAATTTGGCAATTTCGTAACTATGAAAGTGAAAAACACTCAAAATACACAATTTGGAAGGGTAGTTCTGTTTCTCGATTAAAAGTGTTATTCATGCATTTCATCACTTTGGTATGTAAGAAACTTTTCTATATACACGAGTTTTTGCGTTTATTGCCTTGTGGTTCTTGTGAAACTATAAAACACTCATTATACATGTTTCTCGTAATGTTCTTTTGTTTCCTAATATAGAGTGTTTTCCATCCATTGTAGGTAACAAGCTTAAAAACACTCAAAATATATCTTTTTGGTAATGTTATTCTGTTTCTTCATATTGGTTGGTTTCCATCTGTTTTAGCGTTTTTCTTCGTAAATCTCTGAAAACACTCGTTCTCAGTAATATTGTTGAAATTGCTTCTGGTACAGGTTTCTGGTAAACTCGTGTAATTTTCCCATATAAGTGGCTTTGCATGCACTTCAGGGTTTGGCTAAAATTATTATTTTTTTTTCTTTACCTAACTTCCCTGAATTTTGCCAGAATTTTAGCATCTCGGTACCTATGAAGATGAATTACAAAAAAAAAAAAAAAAAAAAGATTGTTGTATTCATTTATTTATTTTTTTTTTTCTCTATAAAGAGTGTTATTTGTGTGTTTTAGCTTTTTGGTACTTAAGGAACCTAAAAACTCTCATAATACACAATTTTTTGTAATATCCTTTCGTTTTACAAACATAGGGTTCTTTGCAAGTATTTAAGCGTTTTTATAGGTAACATGATCAAAAACACTCAAAATTCATGTTTTTGGTAATGTTATTTTGTTTCTCCATAAAGGGTGTTTTGTATGCGTTTTAGCGTTTTGTTATGTAAGGAGTTAAAAACACTTAAAGGCATGTTGTTGGTAAAAGTTGGTTTTATTCCCATGTAATGTGATTGTTCTGCTTTTTAGTACTTTGTTGCATATCACGCTCTAAAACACTCAAAAGACACTTTTCTGGTAATGTCATTTTTTCCCACATAAAACTAGTTTTGCTTGTAATTTCGGATTTTCGTAACTAAGAATGTGAAAAACACTCAAAATACTCACATTTGGTAAGATAGTTCTGTTTCTCAATTAAAAGTCTTATTCATGAGTTTCAGCACTTTGGAATCTAAGAAACTTCTTTATATACACGAGATTTGCGTTTTTTGCCTTGTGGTTCTTGGGAAACTATAAAACACTCATTATACACGTTTCTCCTAATGCCCTTTTGCTTCCTCATATAGAGTGCTTTCCATCCATTTTCGCGTTTTTTGTAGGTAACAATTTCAAAAACACTCAAAATATACCTTTTTGGTAATGTTATTCTATTTCTTCATTTTGGTTGGTTTGCATCCGTTTTAGCGTTTTTGTAAGTAAAACACTGAAAAGACACGTTTGCAGTAATTGTGTTTTGGATTCCCATATAGATTGACCTCCTTGGGTTTTATAGTGTTGGTTCCTCATATGCTGAAAAACTTTCATAAGCCAGTTTTCTGGCAAAGAGGTTTAATTTCCCCATATAGGTGGCTTTGCAGGCACTTTAGGGGTTTGGTACTTAACAGTCCGAAAAAAAAGCTGAATGTAACTTTTTTGATAATGTTCTTATTTCATATAATTTCCTGAACTTTGCCCGAATTTTGGCACCTCGTTACCTGTGAATATGAATAAGAATGAAAAAAAAAATATAGTATTTTTTTATTTATTTATCTATTTTTTCTCAATAAAGAGTGTAATTTGTTGCTTTTAGCTTTTTCGTACTTAATGAACTTCAAAACACTCATAATACACGTTTCTTGTAATGTTCTTTCGTTTCCCAAAAATAGGGTTCTTTGCATGTATTTCAGTGGTTTTATTGGTAACATGATCAAAAACACTCAAAATACATGTTTTTGGTAATGTTCTGTTTCACCATAAAGTGTATTTTGCATTCGTTTTAGTGTTTTGGTATATAAGGAGCTCAAAAACACTTAAAGGCAAGTTCTTGTTTAAAATTGGTTTTATTCCAATGTAAAGTGTTTGCCCTGCTTTTTAGTGCTTTACTGCCTAACACGCTCAAAAACACTCAAAAGACATTTTTATGGTAACGTCATTTTTTTCCCATATAAAGCCGGTTTCACATGCAATTTTGGGTTTTGGTAACTAAGAATGTGAAAAGCAATCAAAATACACGCATTTAGTAAGATTGTTCTGTTTCTCAATTAAGAGGTTTGTTCCAGATTTTCAGCATTTTTAATGTAAGAAACTTCTCTATATACACGAGTTTTTGCGTTTTTTGGCTTGTAGTTCTTGTGAAACTATAAAACACTCATTATACACGTTTCTCGTAATGTCCTTTTGCTTCCCAATATAGAGTGCTTTCAATCCATTTTCGCGTTTTTTGTAGGTAACAATTTCAAAAACACTCAAAATACTCTCATTGCTAATGTTATTTTATTTCTTCATATTGTTTTTTTTTGCATCCGTTTTACCGTTTTTCTACGTAAAACACCGAAAAGACACGTTTTTAGTAATTTTGTTTTGGATTCCCATATACATTGACTTTCATGTTATTTATCGTGTTGGTTCCTAACATGCTGAAAAACACTCATAAGACCGTTTTCTGGCAAAGACGTTTAATTTCCCCTTATAGGTGGCTTTGCATGCACTTTAGGGGTTTGGTACATAACAGTCCGGAAAAAAAGCTAAATTTATTTTTTTTGATAATGTTCTTATTTCACATAATTTCCTGAATTTTGCCCGAATTTTGGCATATCGGTACCTGTGAAGATGAATAAGAAAGAAACAAAAATATCGTATTTTTTTTATCTATTTATTTAAAGAGTGTTATTTGTGGCTTTTAGCTTTTTGGTAATTAATGAACTTAAAAACACTCATAATACACGTTTCTCGTAATCTCCTTTCGTTTCCCAAAAATACTGTTCTTTGCATGTATTTAAGCGTTTTTATTGGTAACATGATCAAAAACACTCAAAATACATGTTTTTGGTAAAGTTATTCTGTTTCACCATAAAGAGTGTTTTGCATGCGTTTTATTGTTTTGGTATATAAGGAGCTCAAAAACACTTAAAGGCAAGTTCTTGGTAAAAATTAGTTTCCCCCAATGTAATGTGATTGCCCTCCTTTTTAGTGCTTTATTGCCTATCACGCTCAAAAACACTCAAAAGACACTTTTCTGGTAAAGTCATTTTTTTTTCCCACAAATCTATTTTCGCATACAATTTGGGGTTTTGGTAACTAAGAATGTGAAAAGCACTCAAAATACACGCATTTATTAAGGTTGTTCTGTTTCTCAATTAGGAGTGTTATACATGAGTTTTAGCATTTTTGTATCTAGGATACCTCTCCATATACACGAGATTTTGCGTTTTTTGCCTTGTGGTTCTTTTGAACTATAAAACACTCATTATACACTTTTCTTGCAATGTCCTTTTGTTTCCCAATATAGAGTGCTTTGCATCAATTTCCGCGTTTTTTGTAGGTAACAAGCTCAAAAACACTCAAAAAATATCTTTTTAGTAACGTTTTTCTATTTCTTGATATTGGTTGCTTTGCATCCGTTTTACCGTTTTTCTACGTAAAACACTGAGAAAACATGTTTTCAGTAACTTTGTTTTGGATTCCAATATAGAGTGAGTTCCTTATTATTTATCGTTTTGGTGCCTAACAAGCTAAAAAACACTCAAAACACAGATTTCTGGTAAGGTCGTTTAATTTCCTCATATAGGAGGCTCTGCATGCACTTTAGGGATTGGTACATAACAGTCCGAAAAAAAAGCTGAAATTAACTTTTTTGATAATATTCTTTTATTATATGATTGCCCTGAATTTTCCCAGAATTTTTGCATCTCGGTTCCTATGAAGATGAATAACAAAAAATAAAAAATCCTATTTTTATATTTTTATATTTTTTATTTTCTAAATAAAGAGTGTTATTTGTGGGTTTTAGCTTTTTGGTACTTAAGGAACTTAAAAAACACTCATAATACACGTTTCTTATGATGTCCTTTTGTTTCCCAAACATAATGTTCTTTGCATGTATTTAAGCGTTTTTATAGATAACATGATCAAAAACACTCAAAATATATGTTTTTGGTAATTATTCTGTTTCTCCATAAAGTTTGTTTTGCATGCGTTTTAGTGGTTTGGTATATAAGGAGCTCAAAAACACTTAGAGGCAAGTTTTTGGTATAAATTGGTGTTATTCCAGTGTAATATGATTGCCCTGCTTTTTAGTGCTTTATTGCCTATCACGCTCAAAAACTCTCAAAAGACACTTTTCTGGTAAAGTCATTTTTTTTTTTCCACAAATCTATTTTCGCATGCAATTTGGGGTTTCGGTAACTAAGAATGTGAAAAGCACTCAAAATACACGCATTTAGTAAGGTTGATCTGTTTATCAATTAAGAGTGTTATCCATAAGTTTCAGGATTTTGGTATCTAGGAACCTCCATATACACGAGTTTTTGTGTTTTTTGCCTTTTGTTTTTTTTTGAACTATAAAAAACTCATTATACACTTTTCTTACAAAGTCCATTTCTTTTCTAACATAGAGTGCTTTGCATAAATTTTCGCATTTTTTTGTAGGTAACAAGCTCAAAAACACTCAAAATATACCTTTTTGGTAATGTTTTTGTATTTCTTGATATTCGTTGGTTTGCATCCGTTTTAGCGTTTTTCTACGTAAAACACAGAAAAAACACGTTTTCAGCAACGTTATTTTGGATTCTCATATAGAGTGAGTTCCTTATTATTTGTCGTTTTGGTGCCTAACATGCTGAAAAACACTCAAAAAACAGATTTCTGGTAAGGTCGTTAAATTTCCTCATATAGGAGTCTTTGGATGCACTTTAGGGTTTGGTGCATAAGAGTCCGAAAAAAAGCAAAAATTAACTTTTTTGATCATTTTCTTTGATCATGTAATAGCCCTGAATTTTCCGAGAATTTTGGCATCTCGGTACCAATGAAGATGAATAAAAAAAAAAAAATAAAAAATCCTATTTTTTATTTTTTTTACTTTTTTTTTCTAAATAAAGAGTGTTATTTGTAGGTTTTAGCTTTTTGGTATTTAAGGAACTTAAAAACACTTATAATAAACATTTCTCCTAATGTCCTTTCGTTTCGCGAACATAAGGTTCTTTGCATGTATTTAAGCGTTTTTATAGATAACATGATCAAAAACACTCAAAATATATGTTTTTGGTAATTTTATTCTGTTTCTCCACAAAAGGTGTTTTGCATGCGTTTTAGCGTTTTGGTATGTAATGAGCTCAAAAACACTTAAAGGCAAGTTCTTGGTAAAAGTTGTTTTTATTCCCATGTAATGTGATTGCCCTGCTTTTTATTGCTTTATTGCCTAACACGCTCAAAACACTCAAAAGACACTTTTCTGGTGATATCATTTTTTTTCCCACATAAAGCTATTTTTGCATGGAATTTGGGGTTTTGGTGACGAAAAATGTGAAAAAACTCAAAACACAGGCATTGATAAGGTTAATCTATTTCTTAATTAAAAGTGTTATGCATGAGTTTCAGCATTTTGGTATGTAAGAAACTTTTCTAATACACACATTTGGTAAGGTATTTCTGTTTCAAAATTAAAAGTGTTATTCATGAGTTTCATCTTTTTGGTATGTAAGAAACTTCTTTATGTACACGAGTTTTTGAGTTTTTTACCTTGTGGTTCTTGTCAAACTATAAAACACTCTCGTTTCTCGTAATGTCCTTTTCTTTGCCAGTATAAAGTGCTTTCCATCCATTTTTGCATTTTTTGTAGGTAACAAGCTCAAAAACACATCAAAATATATCTTTTTGGTAATGGTATTTTATTTCTTCATATTGGTTTGTTTACATCCGTTTTAGCGTATTTTTAAGTAAATCACTGAAAAGACACGTTTTCAGTAATATTGTTGAGATTGCTGAAAAACATTCAAAAGACAGGTTTCTGCTAAAGTCGTGTAATTTCCCCATATAGGTGGATTTGCATGCACTTCACGGTTTGTACATAACTCCGGAAAAAAGCTAAAATAATTTTTTTATAATGATTTTTTTTTTACAAAATTCACATGAATTTTGACAGAATTTTAGCATATCGGTACCTTTGAAGATGAATAACAAAAAAAAAATGTTTTTTTTTTTCTCTCTATAAAGAGTGTTATTTGTGGGTTTTAGCTTTTTGGTACTTAAGGAACTTAAAAACACACTTATAATACACGTTTCTCTTAATATCCTTTCGTTTCCCAAACATAAGGTTCTTTGCATGTATTTAAGCGTTTTTATGAATAACATGATCAAAAACACTCGAAATACATGTTTTTGGTAATGTTACTCTGTTTCTACATAAAGGGTGTTTTGCATACGTTTTAGCGTTTTGGTATGTAAGGAGTTAAAAAAAAAATTAAAGGCAAGTTCTTCGTAAAAATTGGTTTTATTCCCATGTAATGTGATTTTTCTGCTTTTTAGTGCTTTATTGCATATCACGCTCAAAAACATTCAAAAGACACTTTTCTGGTAATATTTTTTGTTCCCACATAAAGCTAGTTTCGTATGTAATTTTGGATTTTCGTAACTAAGAATGCGAAAAACACTCAAAATACACACATTTGGTAAGGTAGTTCTGTTTCTCAATTAAAAGTGTTATTCATACATTTCAGCATTTTGGTATGAAAGAAACTTCTCTATATACGCGAATTTTTGCGTTTTTTGCCTTGTGGATCGTGTGAAACTATAAAACACTCATTATACACGTTTTTCGTAATGTTCTTTTGTTTCCCAATATAGAGTGCTTTCCATCCATTTTCGCTTTTTTTGTAGGTAACAAGCTGAAAAGTATATCTTTTTGGTAATGTTATTCTATTTCTTATTATTGGTTGGTTTGCATCCGTTTTAGCATTTTTCTTCGTAAATCACTGAAAAGACACGTTTTCAGTAATATTGTTGAAATTGCTGAAAACACTTAAAAGACAGATTTCTGGTAAATTCGTGTAATTTCCCCATATAGGTGGCTTTGCATGCACTTCTGGGTTTGGTACATAATTCCGGAAAAAAGCTAAATTTTTTTTTCCATGTGTTTTTTACATAATTTCCCTGAATTTTGCCTGAATTTTGGCATCTTCATACTTATGTAGATGAAAAAAAAAAAAAAAAAAAAAAAAAAATTATATATATATATATATATATATATATATATATATATATATATATATATATATATATATATATATATATATATATATATATATATATATATATATATATATATTTTTTTTTTTAGTTCTTTATTTTTTCTCTATTTGTGGGTTTTAGTTTTTTGGTACTTAGGGAACTTAAAAACAATCATAATATACAATTTTCATAATGTCCTTTCGTTTCACAGACATAGGGTTCTTTGCATGTATTTAAGCGTTTTTATAGGTAATATCATAAAAAAAACCTCAAAATACATGTTTTTGGCAATGTTATTCTGTTTCTCCATAAAGGGTGTTTTGCATGCGTTTTAGCGTTTTGGTATGTAAGGAGTTAAAAACACTTAAAGGCAAGTTCTTCGTAAAAGTTGGTTTTATTCCTATATAATGTGATTATTCTGCTTTTAAGTTCTTTGTTGCATATCACGCTCTAAAAGACTCAAAAGACACTTTTCTGATAATGTCATTTTTTTCCCACATAAAGCTAGTTTCGCATGTAATTTGGGATTTTCGTAACTGAAAATGTGAAAAAACACTCAAAATACACACATTTGGTAAGGTAGTTCTGTTTCTTAATTAAAATTGTTATTCATGAATTTTAGCATTTTTGTATATAAGAAAGTTATCTATATACACGAGTTTTTGCGTTGCTTGTCTTGTGGTTCTTGTGAAACTATAAAACAATCATTATACACGTTTCTCTAAATGTCCTTTTTTCTTCCAAATATAGAGTGCTTTTACATCCATTTTCGCGTTTTTTGTAGGTAAAAAGCTCAAAAACACTTTTCGGTAATGTTATTCTATTTCTTTATATTCGTTGCTTTGCATCCGTTTTAACGTTTTTTTCTACGTAAAACACTGAAAAGACACGTTTTCAATAATTATGTTTTGGAATCACATATTGACTGACTTCCATATTATTTATCGGTTTGGTGCCTAACATGCTGAAAAACACTGAAAAGACAGGTTTCTGGTAAAGTCGTTTAATTTCTTCATATAGGTGGCTTTCCATGCACTTTAGGGTTTGGTAAATAACAATCCGAAAAAAAAGCTATAATTAACTTTTTTGATAATGTTCTTTTTTCCACATAAATTCCCTGAAATTTTGGCAGAATTTTTTAATTATTTTTTTTTCTCTTTAAAGAGTGTTATTTGTGGGTTTTAACGTTTAGGTACTTAAGGAACTTCGAAACAGTCATAATACACGTTTCTCGTAATGTCCTTTCGTTTCCTAAAGATAGGGTTCTTTGCATGTATTTAAGCGTTTTTATAGGTAACATGATCAAAAACACTTAAAACACATGTTTTTTGTAATGTTTTCCTGCTTCTCCATAAAGGAGTGTTTTGCATGCGTTTTAGCGTTTTGGTATGTAAGGAGCTCAAAAACACATAATGGCAAGTTTTTGGTCAAAGTTGGTTTTATTCCCATATAATGTGATTGCCCTGCTTTCTAGTGCTTTATTGCCTAACACGCTAAAAAAACACTCAAAAGACACTTCTAGTAATGTCATTTTTTTCCCACATAAAGCTAGTTTCACATGCTATTTGGGATTTTGCTAACTAAGAATGTGAAAAACACTGAAAATACACGCTTTTTGTAAGATTGTTCTGTTTCTCAATTAAGATTGTTATTCATGAGTTTCAGCATTTTGGTATCTAAGAAACTTCTTTATATACACGAGTTTTTGCGCTTTTTGCCTTGTGGTTCTTGTGAAATACAAGTTCTTTTGCTCGAAAATGATAAGACACTAATTATACACGTTTCTCGTAATGTCCTTTTGTTTCCCAAAAGGGAGTGCTTTGCATCCAATTTCACCTTTTTTGTAGGTAACAAGCTCAAAAACACTCAAAATATAGCTTTTTTGTAATGTTATTGTATTTTTTTCATATTGGTTGGTTTGCATCCGTTTTACGTTTTTCTACGTAAAACACCGAAAAGACACGTTTTCAGTAATTTTGTTTTGGATTCCCATATAGAGTGACTTCCATGTTATTTATCGTTTTGGTGCTTAACATGCTGAAAAACACTCATAAGACAGTTTTCTGGCAAAGACGTTTGATTTCCCCATATAGGTGGTTTTGCATGCACTTTAGGGTTTGCTACATAACAGTCGAGAAAAAAAAGCTAAAATTAACTTTTTTGATAATGTTCTTATTTCAGAAAATTTCATGAATTTTGGTGGAATTTTGGCACCTCGGTACCTGTGAAGATGAATAAAAAGGAAAAAAAAATATTGTATTTTTTTTATTTATTTATTTATCTTTTCTCAATAGAGAGTTATTTGTGGCTTTTAGCTTTTTGGTACTTAATGAATTTAAAAACACTCATAATACACGTTTCTCGTAATGTCCTTTCGTTTCCCACAAATAGGGTTCTTAGCATGTATTTAAGCATTTTATTGGTAACATGATCAAAAACACTCAAAATACATTTTTTTTTTTTGTAATGTTATTCTGTTTCTCCACAAAGTGCGGTTTGTATGCGTTTTAGCGTTTTGGTATATAAGGAGCTCAAAAACACTTAAAGGCTTTTTTTCTTTTTAGTGCTTTACTGCCTTTCACGCTCAAAAACACTCAATAGACACTTTTCTGAAAATGTTTTTTTTTTTTACCACATAAAGCTGGTTTCGCAATAAATTTGGGTTTTGGGTAACTAAGAATGTGAAAAGCACTCAAAATACACGCATTTAGTAAGGTTTTTCTGTTTCTCAATTAAGAGTGTTATTCATGAGTTTCGGCATTTTGGTATCTAGGAAACTAGCTAGTTTCGCATGTAATTTGTGATTTTCGTAACTAAGAATGTGAAAAACACTCAAAATACACACATTTTGTAAGGTATTTCTTTTTCTCAGTTAAAAGTGTTATTCATGAGTTTCATCATTTTTGTATCTAAGAAACTTCTCTAGGTACAGGAGTTTTTGCGTTTTTTGCCTTTTGGTTCTTGTGGAACTATAAAACACTCATTATACACGTTTCTCAGAATGTCCTTTTGTTTTGCAATACTTTGCATCCATTTTTGCATTTTTTTAGGTAACATGCTCAAAAACATTCAAAATATACATTTTTCGTAATGTTATTCTATTTCTTCATATTGGTTGGTTTGCATCCTTTTTAGCGTTTTCTACGTAAAACACTGAAAAGACACGTTTTCAGTAATTTTGTTTTGGATTCCCATATTGAGTGACTTCCATGTTATTATCGTTTTGGTGCCTAACATACTGAAAAACACTCAAAAGTAAGGTTTTTCGTAAAGTCGTTTAATTTCCTCATGTAGGTGGCTTTGCATTCACTTAAGAGTTTGGTACATAACATTCCGAAAAAAAAAGCTAAAATTAACTTTTTTGATAATTTTTTTTTATCACATAATTGCCCAGAATTTTCCCAGAATTTTGGCATCTCGGTACCTCTGAAGATGAATAACAAAAAAAATAAAATTGCCGTTTTTATATATATTTATTTATTTTTTCTTTATAAAGAGTGTTATTTGTGGGTTTTAGTTTTTTGGTTCTTAAGGAACTTAAAAACACTCATAATACATGTTTCTCGTAATGTCCTTTCGTTTCCCAAACATAGGGTTCTTTGCATGTATTTTCGCGTTTTTATAGGTAACATGATCAAAAACACTCAAAATACATGTTTTTGGTAATGTTATTTTAATTCTCCATAAAGGGTGTTTTGCATTCGTTTTAGCGTTTTGGTATGTAAGGAGCTCAAAAAAAAACTTAAAGGCAAGTTCTTGGTAAAAGTTGGTTTCATTCCCATGTAATGTTATTGCCCTGGTTTTTAGTGTTTTATTGCCTAATACGCTCAAAAACACTCAAAGTCACTTTTCTGGTAATGTCATTTCTTACCAACATAAAAGTAGTTTTACATGCAATTTGGGGTTTTGGTAAATAAGAATGTGAAAAACACTCAAAATACACGCATTTCGTAAGGTTGTTATGTTTCTCATTTAAGAGTGTTATTCATGAGTACCAGCATTTTGGTAACTAAGAAACTTCTCCATATACACGAGTTTTTACGTTTTTTGCCTTGTGGTTCTTGTGAAACTATAAAACACTCATTATTCACGTTTCTCGTAATGTCCTTTTGTTTCCCAATATAGAGTGCTTTGCATCCTTTCTCGCGTTTTTTGTAGGTAACAAGATTAAAAACACTCAAAATATACCATTTTGGTAATATTCTATTTCTTCATATTTGTTGGTTTGCATCCGTTTTAGCGTTTTTCTACCTAAAACACAGAAAAGACACGTTTTCAGTATTTTGTTTTGGATTCTCATATAGAGTGACTTCCATATTATTTATCGTTTTGATGCCTAACAAGCTGAAAATCACTCAAAAGACAGGTTTCTGGTAAAGTCGTTTAATTTCCTCATATAGGTGGCTTTGCATGCACTTTAGGGTTTGGTAAATAACAGTCCGTAAAAAAGCTAAAATTAACTTTTTTGATAATGATCTTTTATCACATAATTGTCCTGAATTTTGCCAGAATTTTGGCATCTCGGTACCTATGAAGATGAATAAAAGAAATAAAAAAAATTCCTATTTTTCTATTTATTTATATTTTTTTCTGAATAAAGAGTGTTACTTGTGGGTTTTAGCTTTTTGGTTCTTAAGGAACTGGAAAACACTCATAATACACGTTTCTTGTAATATCCTTTCCTTTCCCAAACATAAGGTTCTTTGCATGTATTTAAACGTTTTTTTATAGATAACATGATTAAAAAACACTCAAAATACCTGTTGTTGGTTATGTTATTTTGTTTCTATATAAAGTGTGTTTTGCATTCGTTTTAGCGCATATAAGGAGCTGAAAAACACTTAAAGGCAAGTTCTTGGTAAACGTTGGTTTTATTCCATGTAATGTGATTGCCCTACTTTTTAGTGCTTTATTGCCTAACACTTTCAAAAACACTCAAAAGACACTTTTCTGGTAATGTAATTTTTTTTCCCACATAAAGCTATATTCGCATGGAATTCGCATTCGTTTTTTTTTTTAACTAAGAATGTGAAATAACACTCAAAATACACGCATTTAGTAAGGTTGTTCTGTTTTTCTATTAAGAGTTTTATTCATGAGTTTCAGCATTTTGGTATCTAAGAAACTTCTCCATATATACGAGTTTTTGTGTTTTTTACCTTGTGGATCTTGTGAAACTATAAAACACTCATTATACACGTTTCTCGTAATGTCCTTATGTTTCCCAATATAGAGTGCTTTGTATGCATTTTCGCGTTTTTTTTGTAGGTAACAAGTTGAAAAACATTCAAAATATACGTTTTTGGGGATGTTTTTCTATTTCTTCGTATTGGTTGGTTTGCATCCGTTTTAGTGTTTTTCTACGTAAAACACTGAGAAGACATGTTTTCAGTAATTTTGTTTTGGATTCCCATATTGAGTTAGTTCAATGGTATTTATCGTTTTGGTGCCTAACATGCTAAAAAAACACTCAAAAGACAGGTTTCTTGTAAAGTCGTTTAATTTCCATATATAGGTGGCTTTGCATGCACTTTAGGGTTTGGTACATAACAGTCCGAAAAAAATCTAGAATTAACTTTTTTGATAATGTTCTTTTTTCCACATAATTTCCCTGAATTTTGCCAGAATTTTGGCATCTTGGTACCTATGAAGATGAATAACAAAAAAAAAAAAAATGCTATTTCTTTATTTATTTATTTTTTCTCTATAAAGAGTGTTATTTGTGGGCTTTAGCTTTTTGGTACTTAAGGGACTTAAAAACACTCATAATACACGTTTCTCATAATATCCTTTCGTTTCCCAAATATAGGGTTCTTTGCATGTATTTAAGCGTTTTTATAGGTAACATGATCAAAAACACTCAAAATACATGTTTTTTGTAATGTTTTTCTGTTTCTCCATAAAGGGTGTTTTGCATGCGTTTTAGCGTTTCAATATGTAAGGAGCTCAAAAACACTTAAAGGCAAGTTCTTTGTAAAATTTGGTTTTATTTCCATGTAATGTGATTGCCCTGCTTTATAGTGCTTTATTGCCTAACACGCTAAAAATCACTCAATGTAATGTCTTTTTTTTTTTTCCACATAAAGCTAGTTTCGCATGCAATTTGGGGTTTTGGTAACTAAGAATGTGAAAAACACTCACAATACACGCATTTGGTAAGGTTGTTCTGTATCTCAATTAAGAGTGTTATTCATGAGTTTCAGTGTTTTGGTACCTAAGAATCTCAAAAACACTCATTATGCACGTTTCTCGTAATGTCGCTCTTTTTCTTCATATATGGTGCTTTGCATGCATTTTGGCATTTTTTTCACGTAATAGTTGAAAAACACTGAAAATACACGCTTTTGGTAATAAGAACATAAGAAAATAAGAAATAAGTAAATCTGCAAGAAGAATTTGTTATTATTGACTCCATTATTTTACATTCAACAGAAGTTAAGCTGACAGGTTAGACGTTAAAGTTTTATCTCCTTTCTTAAAGGTAGGTACTATATTCGCCTGCCTCCAAATTACCGATACCTCACATGACTAAAGTGATTTCCTAAGGACAGAAACTAACAGATTACTTATAACCTTTTTCCTTTCCTTAAATACTGTGGAATATATTTCATCTGGTCCTGGTGATTTGAACTTTTCAACTTATCTATCTCCTGTTCCACTATCTCTTTAAGTTATGGTAATATCTGTCAGCTTCTCATCCTCTTCTAGTCTAAATATCTTCTCACTATTCGGCAAATCCTGCATGTTTTCCTGGGCAAAGACAATTAAAAAATACTCGCTCACAATTTTACTAATCTCCTCTCAACAACTAATCAGGTCCCATTCTGCTGTCTTTAAGGAACTATTGTTTCTCTATTCTTCGTCTTATATGCCTGATAAAATCCCTTGAGGTCCATCTTCGCTTGGCTGGCTACCTTTAATTCATAACTATTTTTAGCTTTCCTTGTTAAACTCCTGACTTTTCTAATTCATTATATTATGGCCTTAAAACCACTTCCCCTGTCTTTAATCTCATATATACTTCTCCTTCGCCCAATGTAGTGTTTTAACCTCAGTCATCCATTTAGGATCATTCTTCTGCGATCTTTTTCTTCTGTAAGGGATGTTCCCTAACTCTCCTGAATGTAGTTTATCAACGAAATATTTATTTCGCTTCTCCATAAAGGGTGTTTTGCATGGGTTTTAGTGTTTCTGTACATAAGAACCTATAAAACACGTTTTTAGTAATGTTGTTTTGTATTCCTTTATAGAGTGCTTTCCATGCTTTTTAGCGTTCTGGTGTCTAACACGTTGAAAAACACTCATAAGGCACGTTAATGATAATGTCGTTTCGTTTCCCGATAAAGGGGGCTTCCAATGCATTTTGTCTTTTGGTACTTAACAATATGAAAAAGAGTTTAAGTAAAAGTTTTCGGTAGAGTTGTTTTTCCATATAAAGTGCTAATCATGTATTTTTGAGTCTTGGTACCTAAAAAGCTCAAAATCTCTCATAATACACTTTTCTCGTAATGTCCTTTGTTTTCTCCATGTAGGATGCTTTGCGTGTAATTTGGCATTTTTGTACTTAACAAGCACAAAAACAATCAAAATACAAGTTTTTGGTAATGTTATTCTGTTTCTCCATAAAGTTTGTTTTGCATGCGTTTCAGAGATTTTGGACGTAAGAAGGTCAAAAACACTCTAAAGATACTTTCTTGGTAATGTTATTTTATATTGCCAAATAGGGTGCTTTCAATGCTTTTTAGCATTTTGATTCCTAACACTCAAGTAAACACTCAAAAGACACGTTTCCTGTAATATAGTTTTGCTTCTTCATATAGGGATCTGCATGCATTATGATGTTTTGCTTCATAATATGAGAAACGCTCAAAATAAAGGTTTCAGGTAATGTTGTTCTTTTTCTCTATATGGGGTGCTATTTATGCGTTTTAGCGTTTTGGTACTTAGGAAGCTCAAAAACACTAACAAAACTTGTTTATCCTAATGTCTTTCTATTTCCCCATATAGGATTCTTCGTATGTTTTTTGACGTTTTGGTACATAACAAGGTAAAAAAAACACTAAAAAACACATTTTTGGTGATGTTCTGTTTCTCCATTAAGAGATATAGGATATATTCAATTTTCATTCAGGCGGTTTAGTGTTTGGTACCTAAGAGACTCAAAACACTGATAATGCACGTTTCTCGTAATGTCCTATCGTTTCCACATACAGGGTGCTTTACATGCATTTTTAAGTTGATGTACGTAACAGACTGAAAAAGACTCAAAATACACGTTTTTGGTAAGGTTTTTCTATTTGGTAGGGTTATTCGTGTTTGTTGCACGTGGTTTAGCGTTTTGGAACGTAAAAAGTTTAAAACACTTAAAAGACATGCTTTTAGTAATGTTATTTTGCATTTCTATATAAAGTGCTTTCCATGCTATTTAGCGTTTTCGTGCATAACACGCTGAAAAACACATAAAAACACATTTCTTACATAGTTGTTTAATTTTCTCGTATAGCGAGCAAGCATTATGGTGTTTTGCTACCTGACAATGTGAAAAAAAAAAAAACATTCAAATTACACGATTTTGGAAATGTTTTTCTCTTTCTCCATACAGTGTGCTTCTCATTTATTTTAGCGTTTTGGTACCTGAGAAGCTGAAAAAAAAAAAACTCATAATACACGTTTTTTGTCATGTCCTTTCATTCCCTCATATAGGCTCTTTTTGGTGCTTTGGTACCTAACAGGGTGTTTGCATGTATTTTGACATTTTAGTTCGTAAGAACTTAAAAAAACACTCTAAAGAGACGTTTTAGTAGTTTTGTATTCCCCTATAGGGTGATTTCGTTGCTTCTTACTGATTTGGTGCCTAACACGCTCAAAAAATAACGAAAGACAAGATTTTAGTGATTTCGTTTCATTTCTTCATATAGGTTGCTTTACATGCATGTTGGCATTTTGGTAATTATCAATGTAAAAAAAATACACGTTTTTGGTAAGTTTGTTCTTTTTCTTCAGAGCACTATTGAAGGTTTTTACTGATTTGGTACTTAAGAGAGTAATATAAAAAAAAACATAACAAACGTTTCTCGTAATGTCCTTTCAATTCCATATGCAGGGTGTTTTGTTTGATGATAGGCGATTTTGTACATAATAAGCTCAAAGACACTCAAAATACACGTTTTTGGTAAATGTATTCTGTTTCTCCATATAGGGTATTTTCATGCGTTTTTGATGTTTCATATATCTATATATGGGTCTTTGCATGCATTTTGGCTTTTTGGTAACTAACAATGTCATAACACTCAAAATGCACGTTTTTTTTTTTTGGCAATATTGTTCTTTTTCTCCATATAGAGCGTTATTCATGCGTTTTACCCTTTTGATACTAAGAAGGTCAAAAACACTCATAATACACGTTTCTCGGAATGTCTTTTGATTTTTCCCATATAGGGTATTTTCGATTCATTTAGGCATTTTTTTATGCAACAATCTTATAAAACATTAAAAAAAATACTTGTTTTTAGTAATGTTATTCTGTTTCTCCATAAAGGATGTTTTCTGTTTTTTTTTTATCGTTTTGGTACGTAGGGCACTCAAAAGAAACGTTTTCTTAATGTTGTTTTGTATTCCCATATCAGGTGATTTGTATGCTTTTTAGCATTTTTGTGCCTAACACGGTGAAGAACATATTTTAGACACGTTTCTGAAATCTCGTTTCCTTTCCCCAAATAGGGAGCTTTACATGCATTATGGCGTTTTCATTTATAACAACGTGAAAACACTGAAAATACACGTTTTTGGTAATGTTATTTCATATAGAGTGTTATCCATGCATTTTAGCGACTTCGTACCTAATAAGTAAAAAAAAAAAAAAAACAATAGTACACATTTTAGTAACGTCTTTTCATTTTCCCAGTTAAGATACTATATATGCATTTTGGCGTTTTTCTACTTAACTAACTCAAAAACACTCGAAATATTTGTTTTTGATATTATTTCTCCATGTTTTTTTTTTTTTTTTCATGCGATTTAGCGTTTCGGTAGGTAAGAAACTCAAAAACACTGAAAACAGACGTTTTTGGTTAAGTTGTTTTGTTTTCCTTTATAGGGTGCTTTCCATGCTTTTCAGCGTTTTGGTGCCTAGCACGCCAATAAACATTCAAAAGGCACTTTTCTGGAAATCGCGTTTCCTTTCCTCATTTAGGGTACAAAAACATGTATTAGTAGTGTTTTCAAAAACGCCGAAGTGCATGCAAAGTAAGCTATACTGGAGAAACAAACAAAAACGTGTCTTTTGAGTGTTTTCAGCTTTTTACGTACCAAAACACTATAATGCATAGAAAAGAAACTTCATGGAGAAACAGAATAATATTGCCAAAAACGTGTATTTTGAATGTTTTTCAGCTTTTTACGTACCAATACGCAAAAATTCATCCATTTCACCCTCTATAGGGTAAAGAGACGACATTCCCAGAAAAAAATTTTATTTCGGGGCTTTTCAGCGTTAGGCACCAAAACTCTAAAGAGCATGGAAGACACTCTATATAGAAATCAAAACAACATTATCAAAATGGTGTCTTTTGAGTGTTTTTGAGCTTCTTACGTTCCAAAATGCTAAAACGCGTGCACAATAGCCTTTATCGGGAGACATTACCAAAAACGTATGATTTAAGCGTTTTCCAGCTTTTTAGAAACCAAAACGCCTAAATGGATGTGCTAATCACGTGTTTCAGTATTTTATTACCTAAGAAGCTCAAAAACACTTATAATATACGTTTTTGGTAATGTTCTGTTTTTTTTATATATGGTATTCTGTATAGATTGTCGTACCTAACATGAGGAAAAAACCCATTTGTTTGGTTAATGCTTTTTCCTCCATATAGAGTGATATTCACGTGTTTTAGTGTTTTCGTACATAAGATGTTGAAAAACACTCATAATAATATTTTTTCTTAATAACTTTTCGTTTCTCAATGTCCGTTAATTTGTGTGCATTTTGGCGTTTTCGTACCCAACAAGCTCAAAAACACTCAAAACACACATTTTTGGTAATGTTCTATTTCACCATAAAGGATGTTTTGCACGCTTTTTAGAAATTCGGTACGTAAGAAGCTCAAAAACATTCAAAAGACATGTTTTCGATGTTATATTTTTTTTTTCCTATATAGAGTGTTTTCCATGTTCTTTTTTTGTTTTGTTTTTTTGTGGGGTTGGTTTCTAATATGGTCAAAACACTCAAATGACACGTTTCCGGTAATATAATTTCTTTACATCAAATAGTGTGCTGTCTGGATTTTGGCGTTTTGGTAGCTAATGATCGGGAAAACTCTCAAAACACGCGTTTATAGTAATGTTGTCCTCTTTCTCCATAAAGGGTGTTTTTCATGCGTTTTAGAGTTTTAGTACGTAAGAAACTGAAAAACACTCAAAAGACAAGTTTTTGTTAATATTGATTGCTTTTCCTATACAGGTTGTCTTGCATGCACTTTGGTGTTTTTGTATCTAACAAGCTCAAAAACACTCAGCATACAAGTTTTTCGTAATGTTGGTCTGTTTTTATTTTTTTTTATGTATGGTGTTCACTATGCTTTTAGGCGTTTTGGTACCTATCAAGGGAAAAAAAAAAACTCATAAAGTACGCTTTTGGTAATGTTGTTTTGTTTCTGCAAACATAGTATTATTCACGTGTTTTAGACTTTTGGTATCTATGAAGCTGAAAAAGACATAATACACCTTTATGTTAATATCGTTTCTTTTACCTATATAGGGTAATTTGCATACATTTTGGAGTTTTGTTACCTAACAAGCTAAAAAAAAATCTCAGAACATACGTTTTTGCTAATATTGTTTTGGACATCTTTTATCGTTTTGGTACGTAAGAAGCTCAAAAACACTAGATTTTGTTAATGTTATCTTGTTTTCCCATATAGGGTGTTTTCCTTGCATTTTTTTTAGCGTTTTGCTGCCTAATACGCTCAAAACACCTAAATGACAAGTTTCTGGTGGTTTTGCTACTGGTTTTGTTAATGTTTTTTTTTTTGTTTCTTTCTCATATAGAGTAATATTCACGTGTTTTAGCGTTTTGGTACATAAAAAAATAAAAATAAAAACACTCATAATACACGTTTCTGTTAATATCGTTTCGTTTCCTTAAATAGGGTTCTTTGCATGCAATATGGGGTCTAGTACCTAACAAGTTAAAAGACACTGAAATAAAATTTTTTTGCTAAAGTTTCCCATAAATGTTTCTTTGCTCACATTTTAGCGTTTTGTACGCTCAAAAACACTAAAAAGAAACGTTTTTGACAATGTTGTTTTCTTTTCTCATATAGAGCTATTTCCATGCTTTTTAGCTTTTTGTTGCCTAATTTGCTCGAAAATTCCCAAATGGCACGTTGCAGGTATTACCTTTTAGTTACTCCAGACAAGGTATTCTACATGCATTCTGTCGTTTTGGTACCTAACTAACTTAAAAACACTTAAAACACACGTTTTTGTTAATGTTCTATTTCTCAATAAAGTGCGTTTTGCATCACTTTTAGAGTTTCGGTGCGTACGAAGCTGAAAAACACTCAAAAGATATGTTTTTGGTAATGTTTTTTTTTTTTCTCTCTCTCTTCTTCTATAGGATGCTTTGCATGTACTTTGGCGTTTTGATAATTAACAAACTCAAAAATATTCATAATACATGTTTGTGATCATGTCGTTCTGTTTCTTCACATAGGGTGTTTTATATGTATTTTGGCGTTTTGGTTCCTAACATGGGGAAAAGCACCCATAATACACGTTTTTCGTAATGATGTTCTGTTTCTTCATATAGAATGCTATTTACGTGTTTTAGCGTTTCGTTACAAGTCATAAGAAGCTGAAAAACAGCGTTAATATCTTTTCTTTTCACCATATATGAAACTTTGCATGCATTTTGGCGATTAGTTATCTAACAAGCTCAAAACACTGAAACACACGTTTTTTGCTAATATTGTTCTGTTTTTTTTTTCATAAATTGTTATCGTTTTGGTACGTAAGAAGCTCAAGAGCACACAAAGGACACGTTTTTGTTGAAGTTGTTTCGTTTTCCTATATAGGGTATTTTCCATGTTTTTTTTTTTTTTTTTTTTTTTTAGCGTTTTGGTGCCTAATACCCTAAAAAAAAAAAAAACCTAAATGACACGTTTTTGGAAATGTCGTTTCGTTACTTCATATAGGGCGCTCTGCATGCATTTTGGTGTTTTACTACTTATTACGCTGATAATACACATTGTTGGTATTTTTTTTCTCCACAAACAGTGTTTTCCATGCGTTTTACCGTTTTAGTACGTAAGCTGGAAAACACGTTTTATGGGGATACATTACAAAAAAAAAAGTGTGATTTGAGCGACTTCCAACTTGTTAGGAACCAAAACGTCAAATTCAATGAAAATATCAAGATATTGGATAAAAAAAAAAAAAGGATATTGAAAGAGTATTATGAGTATTTTCAGCTTCTTAGGTAAAAAAAAAAAAACGCTAAAAAACGTCAATAGCACACTATATCTAGAAACAGAATAACATTACTAAAAACGTCTTTTATATGTTTTTGAGCTTCTTAGGTGCTTCTTAGGTATATATATATATATATATATATATATATATATATATATATATATATATATATATATATATATATATATATATATATATATATATATATATATATATATATATATATATATATATATATATATATATATATATATATATATATATATATATATATTTAAAAAACTACGAAATTTGGATCCAGGATGGCTCAAATCTTGGGGTTTGACTATCACGCCAAGTATAATTTATACAGTTCATACGCTGAAAACGACTCCATCCTCATTCCCGCCCCTTTCCTGCCTCGAATTGATGGGTGAATAGATATCGCACTATTTTACGCGAACTGTGTATCACCGACGATATATGGCGGTCAGCATGTCAATTTATTAGAAGTCATTAGCATGGAATCCGCCGATGGTAAAGATTTTTATCATATTGTGTACAAATCGCTCAGTAAAACTATTATCGATTCGATTGCGATTCAATTCGCGGATCAAGTTGGCCGGCCCATTCACTTTGGGAGGGGTAAATTAATTGCACTCTTACTGCATATCAGACAGAAATAAATAGCCGGTGATTATGCTCGGAGTCTTATTCGTGACATGGCGGTCATTATGACGAGAGCGTTCACACCTCCCACTCGAGCGGAATATGACTTGCTTTTTACGGTTAGACGACATTCGGGTTTTTATTCCACCCAATTCAAGAAGAGGTGGCGGTCTATTTTCCGTGTTCAGCAGCTTTGCTTAAAAGAGCAATTCCCTTTCTCATGCGCACTTCGAATGGGAAAAGTTTATTATCAGATGTTTTAGAGTGGAAACGACTTCGCGAATCGTTAAGAAATAGAGGCGTCGCCGCCATGAAGGGTGTGGGCGAAAGGATAGTTCGAGGTGGACAAGTAATGAAAAAGGGGAAAGTTGGAGTCAGAAAAAAAAAAAAAAGAGAAAACAGCCAACCAGTCAACTGAAAAGAAAGACTTGATGTAAAGCAGATATCTTCAATATTTAGCTTAGTCGCGAAGATGATTCATTATGGACCGGATGTACAGGGGGGAGCGACCTCCACCCTCTTGAGCAATTATCTGATGGCTGTGAGTGAGAACTTCCCATGGGTGAATCGCCTGCATACCATCGAATCGTCAGTTGCTGCGAGGCGAAAGTTGGACGTATTACCCGTTAATTTAGACGCTAATGCTATTAATCATGTGGGGTTTAACGACCCTTACATTAAATTTAGACTGCCTGGCATTCCAGGACAATTTTTGGATTTATCAACGCTGTCTCTAGAATTGCGAGTTAGTGTGGCGAAGGCGGATGGCACACCACTAGACGAAGACGATCACTTCGTCTTTAGTAATGGCTTGAATAATACGATGTTTAAGTCTTCCGCTTGTTATTTTAACGAACAACTTGTGGAGTCATCCTCTTTGTTCAACTATCATGCCTTCATTAAAATGATTACAAAAATCTCTTACGATAAAATTGATTCTATCGGTTGCGTCGCCTTCTACCACCGCGATTATGATGGATCAAAAGGCATAATCAATAAATTTGATGAAGACTATTTCACGGGTGGGAATAAAGACGAAAAACAAATGATAAAATATTGTAAAACGCACGGCCTTTCGATGACTGCGCCTTTGTTTTTTTGGATATATCAAGTCTGGACGCTTACTTACTTGACTCTGTCGATGTGAGAATTTGATTAGAATTGGCTAACAAAACATGGATTCTTAATTCACACCAGGACGCCAGCAGTTTCAAATTTAAGCTCGAGATGGCTAAGTTATGGGTTGACCGCGTCACGCCGCATCCGCTTGCCTTAGAATCGTTAAATAACTCCTTGACTCTAAATCCAATGCAATACACTTTCAATAGGACACTCAATAAGACGTATGTGTTAGGCATCAATCAAACGTCTTTGATTACTGAATTACCTTTCGCGCAAATCATACCTCAAAATTTGACCATGGCAATAGTTGATACTTACAAGGCTTACAAGGCGTAATTGATAAGAGTGGTTTATATTTTCATCACGCCGATCTGTCATATGTACATATCACCGTGAACGGGGCGACCATTTATAACATTCATAGCTCTTTCCCGCATCACACATCAACATTATTTTCTACGACTCTTGAGTCACTAGGATTGGACACGCGTAATTCCCTAACATTTGATGCTTTTAATAAAGATCGGACAGTATGTTTCTTTAACTTTGTGACGGAGGGCGTGCACAATGCCATCCCTCTGGACAAATCAGGGAATCTAAGAATTAAAGTGTCTTTGCTAAGGGACGTAATTACAACCGCGTCATCATGTTTTTCGCCGACACTACTGACGTCATAGAAACTGATCATTATCGTCACGTTCTCTGCAATGTCCGCGCATAAGCCGTCATGAATGCACGCGAAATACAAGCCGGTCTAGCAGGCATCTTGGGTGATCGAGTTTATTTTTTATGCTGCCATGACCAACACCGTGTGACAGGGCTGATAAATCTTGTCAGAAAACAGGCGAAGCCATGCGTTTTCATCCTAAATACGTTGAGTGGGTTGAAGATCATGGGTCACTGAATTACTGTTTATCTTAATTTTCAAAGTGAGACTACAGGTTATTACGATAGCTATAACTTACATCCCAAATACAATTCCGCCATCTTACATCATTTTATGGAAACTTGTCCACATATGAAAATTAGCACATTAAATTATCGACTTCAGGGGTTGAACTCCTTCGTGTGTGGCATTTATTGCATGTTTTTTTGCCTTCTACTGAGTTAGCATACATTAAAACGTGCAATGTGCATTATTCACGCCACCTTCAAAAAGCATGAATATCTATATAATGACAAAAAAATTACTTGTATGGCTTACGTAATATTTCGTAAAATGCCACATTGTATGCCTACGTTTTGTCTGACTGGCAGCCAATGTTATAATATCTGTAAAGCGGTAATAAGGTAGATGGGGAAAGTGGGGGGCTGGGGGAAAGGGGTCAATATGGGCTAATTGCTGACAGATAAGCGTCACTTCGCCATCGCCTCTCAACCCAGTCGGACGTCGAGGACTCATCTCCAAGAATGGAACAAGATGACAAGCTGATTTCATCTTGAGGACCGCGGGTAAGTACGCCATTGCCTTGCATGTCATCACGCACTTTCGCCATTGTAAATTACATTAACATTCTTTGCCAATGAATAAGAAGAGGGGGAGGAAAAAAAATTTTCCATTTTTCTCATCGTTTTTTTGTGTGTGTGTGTGTGTGTGTTACAGAACGACCTTGACCATCGGGTAGTAGCAGGGCATTGGAATGTATTAATCCATCCTGAGATGGCCAGGCGGAGCCAGCGGCGGCGGTAAGATCCGCCCATGCTTCCTTGACCACCCTGATTACCCGCGTGGCGGCCAATCCTATAGCCCTCAACTTCCTGTTCCCGCCCAAAACAAATGCCACGTCAAGTAGCAAAAATGGCCATTGCCATTGCCATTGCTGGGCATTCCGAAGAACGCGTTCCACCCTTCGCGTTTTTTTTCGTTATAGTTAAAAAATTGATCACCCTCAAAATACCGGTCATACTCAGTCTTCATATTGCTTTTTAATTTTTCGGCCAAGTCGATATTAATGACGTCAACCATATACCCAGTATCGCCCACCTCCGTGCTCGTTCGAGGTGTGTATGTATGGAGTTTATACATGCGTGTTTCATCGACGTGGGCTATGGCCCAAATCTCTATCCTGCAAGCATAATCACCCACTACTGGACCCAAGAACTATTTTGGATAAAAGCAGTTTATCAGACCTACTTCATATTCCTTATTTGGATCAAGATGGATGGGGGGAGTGATTATATTTTCAAAGCGATGGGGCTGGTTATGGGAGTAGAGATCAGTGTTGCCCAGACTTGTCAAATACAGATAATGCTCTGCTCCTGCCATGATCAAAATAATTAAAATAACGACCATCCCAGTTAAGGAATACATTTATACTCGGTTCGTCACACACATCAATTTTATTTTAAAATTTTATATGATATAGTTTATTCAGACTTCCTCACCAGAATAGTTTCAACTCCAAAAGGTTGAAGTCGCATCGCCAACCCTTTCACCATAGGCAGGTAATTATTCGTCCACTCATCCTGGCAGCAACCTCTGCACCCTATTCCTTTTGGGATGATAATATGCTCCACTTCATTTTTCGTCATGGCTAGCAGGGCAATCTTTTTCAAGCAATTCTGGAAGTGTTGACGTCGGTTCACGCTTGTATCCATCTTGAGTCTTTCCACGTAAAGCAAATCGTTCGATGTCGCAATTGCCTCTTGTACCTTCTCGTTACCCCCGACGGCCTCGCCACAACCTTGCTAAGTCACGCAGGCCACAAGGTGGGGGAGATTAACGCTTCCTGTGGGAGGCGCGTGGATAATGATACGTCCTGATTCATCTCTCGTGTCCGCCGTGGCCCGATGAAGTGAGTAGAGTCTCTTTCCAGCCGCATGCGTATTCTCGTATGTATAAATCGTTTTGAGGTCCCGCGCAATCCCACAGGTTTCGATGGAGACCAAATTTACCGCGTAAGCAATATAACAGCGGCGATCGCAGAACGCGCCGTCGGTCAGCCTACCCTCGACCACCTTCATCTTGATGACTAATTGGAGGGTAGATCCACACGTCGATCCCTCTGTGCGGGGAGTGAGGGACGAATGTGACATCGCAGGCCTTTATTCGCACGTATTGGCCGATATTACACCTGTTGTGTAGTAGAATTATTCATTCAAACTGACACAAGTTTTTTTTTTTTTTGCTTTGTTGGTGGGAAGGGATAGGGAGAGTGGGTTATATTATTTATTAGGGGATGCCGGTGATGGGACGAACCCTTTTGACCATAACCCTTATTAATTGTCTATCTATGGGTTTGCATCTCTGTCGCGCCTAACACGTGCACGTCAATGACTCACGCGTTATTGATTTTACTTACTCGTTTACAAAGTAGAAAGGAGCATTTTATTTTAATATGCTTCCCAGATGTGTCTGATCCCGCGGCCTATCAGTTTACTTCGTTGAGCTGTATTTCTGATGGCGTCGGTGGGGAGTTGCGCCCAGCGAAGTAGCAGTGATAATAATGGACGTTTATCGGCTGAAAGTCTTTTCGCGTCTCCTTTCCCGTCGCCGAGTACTCGTATGAGATCAAACACACTTATCCCCGAAAATAGCAGAAGTAAGTTACCATGGTCATTCCATGAAATCTCAGGTTTACCCTCCAGTAATTTCAAGAGGGAACAGCAACTCGAATTAAATCATCCAAGGGCGGATTAACAGACGCGCGTGACGGCGGAGCCGCGGTGGAGGCGGTGGTGGTGGAGGTGACTGGCTGCAGAAGCGAAATTTTTTTTCTTGACTTATTTTGACGTGAATCGGTGCGAAGTTGCAACGTTGGCCAGTTTAAACGTACACCTCTCGGCAACTGAGACGGGAACTAAACAATATTCTTTCATCTCTGTAGTAAACTTGTTATTGCCGACATGGCTATCTTGTACATAGTCATCTTCTTCAAGGCTACAGTGCGAATTTTTTCAGGCGATTAATGATAGTATCGTCGTCCGTCAGGCGTTTCTTCAAAAAGTTGGCAAAGATTTCCGAGACGCAATTGACTTCGCGCTTATTCAAAACTCTGCAAGACCTGCTTCTGCAATTTAGGGGAGACGTGAGAGAGAAGGAAAATCAAATCCTTGTACTGCAATATCAATGTTTTTTTTCCTCATCCATATCTTACTAAGTCGTCTGCATCTATTTAGCTGTCAAATTTATCTGGATATCCACGTTAGTGGACGAAATACTTTCTCTTATCTCGCTCGACCTTCGATCTTAATATATAGATCTGGTAATGTGCCAGAAGAAAGGACTTGATTAATTCTTCCTTGTAGAATGCACCGGTCACGTTCTCACCCGCCAAATCCATTATGTAACAAATAGGGATTTTATGTGAGTAATCCACACGATTGCCTACTGACTTGTGGCAGGTCGCGGAGGCGGTGAACCTGGGCCGGTGTTTGGTTATCGCCCAAACCGCGGTGTGGGGTGTGATTGTATGTGTTTATTAGGGTGCGCAAGACGTCAGTGTAATGTTCAACGTGAGATATTTATGTATTATCGTCTTTATGTTTCGGATGACCCTTTCTGCCAAACTCTCCTTTGTTTTGCGCGAGTAATTGGAATACAAGGTAATACCTTTCAAAGTTAGATATTTTTTCACTGCTTGATTATAAAATTCGGATCCCTGATCGGTAAAAAGACGCGACACGCCTGTAAAACTTCCCGATTCTAAATTTTTTTTCAGCGCTTGCAGGCTACAGCGACTGGATTTACTTGTCACCGTTGCCACTTTCAAGTACCTGCTGAAAATGTCTAGGCAAAAGATGATGTATCTAACGCCGCCATTGTGTCTGTGGAGCTTCGTAAAATCTGCCAAATCGCAAGTTAAAATGACGGACGGTTTACGAACGAGAATTTTTCGCCGCGGGAAACGTTTCAGTGTTGGCTTGTGAAGCGTATAAGTGCGGACGCTCTGCAGAAATGCCCTCACATCGCGGAGTGTTAGATTCTTATCCCTTTTCTTTCCCTCTCTGTAGAGTGCTTGCACACCTCTTAAAGCCATAGGCTTCGTTATATCCCGATAAATTTCGTCCAAAACGGCGTTCACAGAGGTAGACTTTCTCAGAGGGCGGTTCATTCACAATACGAGTATTCGTGCGCAGTTGAATTTCTTCGGGTGTGTTTGGGGATAAATCGCACAACACATAACCGTGATCTCGTCTAAACACGACATTTTTATAAATTTCCACAAAGTGTTTGGCGCGCTCCTTTCCATAAAGTTGCCTGCCCAGACATTCGATTTGATAAATATCTCTGTAATGCGAGGCATTTAAAGTTATCTAGTTATCTAGCAAACTTTCTGGGGAAAAAGACATTCTGCGCTATCATTATAACTGACAAATTTTTATGTCTTCCTTTGGTATAGGCCTCTGCTATCGTTTGAGCCAGCCGTGAGGAAATTATAATCTAATATCAAGAGCGTGTGCGCTTGCAGATCAGAATATGGATTGTCGTCTATCACAGGATCAATAATTTTCTCATGCACTTCGACCTTATCTTGAAAAGCGGAATTCTGCTGCAGCGAATGCGATGAGATGCCACAAATAATAATTCTGTTAAATCCATGTTGATATTTCTCTATAATTTTATTGGAGAAGTGTGTTTTGCCGGAATTTGTATAACCTAAGATAATTATGCGTGCAGGATATCTGAAGAGATTCAGCATCTCTTCGCTAAATGTCTTGTCTATGTTAAGTTCAGAGGGACACTAAAACACAACGATATGATTACAGTTTTTATTGCTTAACCTTTATTGACATGGTCATGTAGATAACAGCATAACTAGCCTACCAACTGCATCCTTATCCTTACCCCCTAATTATGATGTGGATCCTTCCCGACTCACGCCTCTTCCTCAACCTCCTCTTCCTTCTCCTTAGCCTAAGCACAAATGTTCTTACATTACCTCCTCCTCTTCCTCCTCCTCCTCCTCCTCCTCCTCCTCCTCCTCCTCCTCCTCCTCCTCCTCCTCCTCCTCCTCCTCCTCCTCCTTAACCCACGTGGACAGTACAAATTGTGTTACATTACATGAACAATCCCTCTCATCCTCCTCCTTAACCCACGTGGTCAGTACAAATGTTCTTACATTACATGAACCCCTTAATTATGATGTGAATAATGTCATGGAAAGTCCCTCCCAATCACGTCACAACCGACTCATTAACCCATCCTCCTCCTCCCCCTCTTCCTTAGCTTACGTGGTCAGAGCAAATGTTTTTTACATTACATGAAGGGCAGCTGCTGCCAGCGGCATCCTCTCTTTCTCTACCCCTTAATTATGATGTGAATAATGTCGTGGAAAGTCTCTCCCGATCATGCCACAGTCCACTCATTAACACATCCTCCCCCTCCTCTTCCTTCCCCTCCTCCTCCTCCTCCTCCTCCTCCTCCTCCTCCTCCTCTTCCTCCTCCTCCTCTTCCTCATCCACCTCCACCTCCTCCTCCTCATCCACCACCAGCTCATCATCCACCATCATCCATCCACATCTCTTTTCCGCTGATCATTTGTCGGGGTGATAATATGCCCTTGAGGTGTAGCCATCGACGTGAAAGCGCTTGTCGTCAAAATGTGACAACGTACGCTTTCGCATGCGAGTGGTACAAATTTGTCGTTTCACATTCCTGATATAGCAATCCTCCATCCCACATGCAACATTATTAAGTGTTTCCCTATACTGCTGATGCAATATATTTTGCTGATAGTGAGTTGGAATACCTTTACCTCGAGATACTTGCTTGTCATCTTCCAACAGCAGCAAATACATCTTTGGCTTTAATATGATCGCCTCTTTTATAAGCGTGGATCCGGTTTCAGATTTCAGCAAGCCTAGTTGACCCATCCACTCCCATTAAAACACGGGTGATCTGAAGCAAAGTTACTGGTGTCGAGAAAATTTGTTTCAGTTCATCATTTAAGTTTGTAAGTACGAGTATGTCTAGACTGAATATGAAACTGTCTGTATCTTCATAAGCTAATTTAGCTCTCTCCCCATAATTAGCTTTGATGACACGATACCAGTAGTTGTACATGTACTTCTTTGCCACTTCTAAAATATGGTAACCCAAGTAATTTGGCTGCCTGATTTTAATCGTATTCTTATTGTTGACGCATATAACTCGGTCCTTGACTAATTGGTATACCCTTTTAAAGGATGGATTTCTTACATACTTCAGGAAAGACTTTCTTTTTGTCACTAATTTCTGTTGGAGACCATACTTCACTTCAGATAACATGGATCTGCCATAGACTGCGTTTGACATCAGTTTGCAAATGCGACTCATTTTTACGCAGAGTAACGTTCTTTTCTATGAAAAGTTTCAGGTATGGAGCCTGTCTGAAGCTATATATAGCATGGACACATTGTATTTCCAGTCCAATTGAGAGTAAAGGTTGCAGCAATTCCAGACTGATCAAATGATCTTTATGACCTGGCCACAAGTTTACGATTTTTCTTCCCCAGCTTACGACCCTCAGCTTCTAACAGCCTTTTACTGTACAGCGAGATGTCATCTTCTGTAATAATCATAAGTGCGAAGCACAGAGGGAACTCGTCCGTGGCCCGGGCCACGTCGGAGGAAACGTCGCAGGTGTCCAAATGCAGCCAGTAACCAACGTCGCCATCTGTCGCGTGATTCTGGATGCCAACTTCAACAAAATCATCCATCTCTGACTGAGAAGGTTTTTTGATGTTATCCATAGGCAGGGGGGAACACATAACGGTTGCATATAATTAATCATAGTCCAGATAGAACACATAGGTGCCGGGACCGCCGTCGGGTTCATGATTTGACTGCAGGTGAGGTCTGACACAAGTTACAAAGCCTCCTCGTACATTTCTTTGGATGAGGTGATACATGTTAGGGTCGTAAGGTGGGTCAAGTTGAACTCCTGTCGACTTTAAAAAAATCGTCATAAGCATAAGAAGACAGTAACACGTAATGTGTCACGTCCAGTTCATAAAACTCATGCAAGTATGATCTATATTTGAGATATGTGTCATCAATTTTACAATACAGTCTTATGTAATCACCTAAAGTGCGACAGGACGCCATACTTCACACGCTTTGAGCGTGTTCATGTTCTCCAGGTGACAGAGCCTTCTCCTTGAGCATGTCATAAAATGCTTCGCGAGGCGGCAATTGCCGATCTTCTAAGCAGCCAATGTCGGTGATGTACTCATAACAAAGAAACTATTTTTCAGTGCAAATTACACGTCTTACATCCTCGGGGAGGTAATTCACCATCTCCGGGGCGTAACGCGTGTCATAGCTCGACTGCACGTGACCCTGAGGGAGCTGTCCGAGGCCGGCGTTCATAATGAAAAGCACGTCTTGAAACTGCAATTCCTTAATCCTTACTTTCAATAAATGCGATTCTGACTTGGCAAAGATGTCCACGTGCGACTTCAGCAGCTGGAGGTCTTTTATGATTAAGGAGACGTCAAAGCTCATATTATGCGTCAGAGAGATGAGATATTTTCTCATCTCACGACACTAGTGGTTACATCGCGCGCACAATGCCCCCTTGTAATTACTTTGCGGTAATGAGTGGTCGTGATATTTATGAGGGGGATTTTCACAATAAAAGGTTGACAGCAGAGCTCGCAGTGGCGCTGTAGTTTGAACTGGACTAATTGGATAGCTAACTACACTTTCCTTGATGGTTCGCCAAGTTTTGATAGGCTATCAATGAAACTATTCACGGGATCTTCGCCGAAATAACTTTTCCACTCTTTTCCACGACATCTCCATGCATATTGATGATGAGCTACTAGTATCCAATTGTTTCATGTTCAGCTATCACACTCCTATTTTCCTTAGATTTTATCAGTTTCAAAATAAAAAGAAATACTAAATAGGCAAGCCGGAGATGCCTCTGGCATTTTGCCTAAATCTATTGACATGAGGAGGCATTTCGCTGATTTTTCCATGGAATGACTATTGCTTCCGTGTCAGACTTGTCTTTGTGTGGTAAACGCATAACATAGGTGATAGTATCTGGTATAACATTGGTATAACAGCCTGTTCTCGTGATATATGATAGAGAGGTGGCCCACAAAATGTACTTGAGCCCTCCGTCATCTGAATTTCATACACTTTATATTTGTTTGGAGTCGTGGGAGTTCTGTTCTCCAATTAGTCAAAAACTCCATTATGTAATGAAGTGAGATGGCTATCTACCATCCAGCTTGGGCTGACCTTAACTTTACTACTTGATTAACCAAAAAATAGATAAATAAATAAATAAATAAAAAAAAATAAAAAAAAAAGAATCACCAGCTAGGGCGACAAACACATAGAAATAATACTTTAATAGATACAACTCCCTTTCAATTCAACTAAATACACATATGGACACTGTGTGCAGATATCACTGTTTGTTAGAAGAAAATAACATAAAAATGCACCAAAACTGTTCAGTCAGTGGCCTCTCAGACGCTCACACACACACACACACACACACACACACACACACACACACACACACACACACACACACACACACACACACACACACACACACACACACACACACACACACACACACACACACACACACACAGGAGCATTCCACCAGTAACCAACAGGCTTCAGGCCGTGGCCCACTTCAATCAAGGGAGATGAGTCCCCTGAAGTTAGATGCAGAGTCGGCTCGCAGCCCATGAAAACGAGGCGCCTTTATGTACTCACCACAAATCACAGGATCCCGAGGAGCTAAAACGCCATAAGGCTGCTGAATTGCTCCTAACATAACCCGAACTCCTGAAACACAACTTTCTAATCTTCTCAACTCTCTCTAATCATGCTCTTCACCCCCTCCTAGTCCACTGACATCTCACAATATGTCCACTGGTACCCTCACACTTAAGTACCTCATCACCAGGGACTGGGTAGGCAGGGTAGGCAGTGCTTACCCTGAATAAAATAGTTCAGAAGCTGCATTCTCCCTCTGTGTCACGATATGCACCTAATCCAAAAAAAAACTATGAAGGTTACTCTAATTATTCTACATAAAGTGTTTTATTTTTCTGAAGAATAAGTAGGCATAATTGGCCCCTGCCTTAATATGTGAGCTATGCTTAATAGTGGCGTAGCCCACGTGCTGCATACACTCTTCAATGCCGTTTTCTTTACGCTGTATAAAGGCAGAAACAAATCTGCCTTCTACTCAGCAGGTGACCACTCTTTGGCTTTTTTCCCAAGATTTTGTTTTTTATACCTAGTCTTGGAATCTTGGATTTTTAAGATAAAAATGTCACTAATCTTGCGATTTCTTATAAGAAGCTATATATTACTAGTTTTGTTGCTAGTTTTTCCTAAAGATATCTAGGCCTGCTTTACCTACAGTAACCTACTCATAAGAAAATAATTCTATCAAGAACAATAGTTTGATACGACATCCAGGAAAATGCTTAATTTCTGTTACTACTCTGTGTATTAAGCTTCTAGATATCGGTAAGAGATATTTTCCTAACGATGTGGCACGTCGCAACAGGCAAAAGTACGTACATGATACACGTATGAGTCTTTATATGAGCCTGGGAGGGAGGGACAAGTATAGGACACGTATGTGATACCGAGGGAGGGAGGCATCACGTACGTCTCAGACACTCAGTTCCGAGAGGGTCAGTACATACTGAGGTCGGGTCTACTTGTTTGAAAAAAAGAAACAATGAGTGATCAGAGTAATGTTGATCATCCTGTACCAGGAGGATGTGCCTGTAAAAGTACAACTCCATTTAAAAAGAAAACAAAAACGTGGTACCAAAAAGCTTTTAACACAGAAAGACTGAAAGATCCTAGTCTTAAGAGCTGGGTGAAGCCGGATCCAAATGATAAGTATACAGCCCTTTGCAGTGTTGTGAAATCATGTTAAAGAACTGTAACAAATCGTTGCAGTGTTTGTGAAATAAATTTTTTTTTTATTTATGTAGGAAGGACACTGGCCAAGGGCAACAAAAATCCAATAAAAAAAAATATGCCCACTGAAATGCCAGTCCCATAAAAGGGTCAAAGCAGTGGTCAAAAATTGATGAATAAGTGTCTTGAAACCTCCCTCTTGAAGGAATTCCAGTCATAGGAAGGTGGAAATACAGAAGCAGGCAGGGGATTCCAGAGTTTAACAGAGAAGGGGATGAATGATTGAGAATACTGGTTAACTCTTGCGTTAGAGAGGTGGACAGAATAGGAGTGAGAGAAAGAAGAAAGTCTTGTGCAGCGAGGCAGCGGAAGGAGGGGAGGCATGCAGTTAACAAGATCAGAAGAGCAGTTAGCATGAAAATAGCGGTAGAAGACAGCTAGATATGCAACATTGCGGCGGTGAGAGAGAGGTTGACAGTCAGTTAGAGGAGAGGAGTTGATGAGACGAAAAGCTTTTGATTCCACCCTGTCTAGATGAGCAGTATGAGTGGAACCCCCAAGACATGTGAAACATACTCCATACATGGACGGATAAGGCCCTTGTACAGAGTTAGTAGCTGGGGGGGGTGAAAAAAAAAAAAACTGGCGGAGACGTCTCAGAACACCTAACTTCATAGAAGCTGTTTTTTGCTAGAGATGAGATGTGAAGTTTCCAGTTCAGATTATAAGTAAAGGAGAGACCGAGTATGTTCAGTGTAGAAGAGGGGGACAGTTGAGTGTCATTGAAAAAGAGGGGATAGTTGTCTGGAAGGTTCTGTCGAGTTGATAGATGGAGGAATTGAGTTTTTGAGGCATTGAACAATACCAAGTTTGCTCTGCTTCAATCAGAAATTTTTGAAAGATCAGAAGTCAAACGTTCTGTGGCTTCCCTGCGTGATATGTTTACCTCCTGAAGGGTTGGACGTCTACGAAAAGACGTGGAAAAGTGCAGGGTGGTATTATCAGCATAGGAGTGGATAGGACAAGAAGTTTGGTTTAGAAGATCATTAATGAATAATAAGAAGAGAGTAGGTGACAGGACAGAACCCTGAGGAACACCACTGTTAATAGATTTAGGAGAAGAACAGTGACCGTTTACCACAGCAACAATAGAACGGTCAGAAAGGAAACTTGAGATGAAGTTACAGAGAGAAGAATAGAAACCGTAGGAGGGTAGTTTGGAAATCAAAGCTTTGTGCCAGACTCTATCAAAAGCTCTTGATATGTCCAAGGCAACAGCAAAAGTTTCACCAAAATCTCTAAAAGAGGATGACCAAGACTCTGTAAGGAAAGCCAGAAGATCACCAGTAGAGCGGCCTTGACGGAACCCATACTGGCGATCAGATAGAAGGTTGTGAAGTGATAGATGTTTAAGAATCTTCCTGTTGAGGATAGATTCAAAAACTTTAGATAGGCAGGAAATTAAAGGAATAGGACGGTAGTTTGAGGGATTAGAACGGTCATCCTTTTTAGGAACAGGTTGAATGTAGGCAAACTTCCAGCAAGAAGGAAAGGTAGATGTTGACAGACAGAGCTAAAAGAGTTTGACTAGGCAAAGTGCAAGCACAGGTACAGTTTCGGAGAACAATAGGAGGGACCCCATCAGGTCCATAAGCCTTCCGAGGGGTTAGGCCAGCGAGGGCATGGAAAACATCATTGTGAAGAATTTCAATACGTGGCATGAAGTTGTCAGAGGCTGGAGGAGAAGGAGAAACAAGCCCAGAATCGTCCAAGGTAGTGTTTTTAGCAAAGGTTTGAGCGAAGAGTTCAGCTTTAGAAATAGATGTGATAGCAGTGGTGCCATCTGGTTGAAATAGAGGAGGGAAAGAAGAAGAAGCAAAGTTATTGGAGATATTTTTTGCTAGATGCCAGAAATTACGAGTTGAGTTAGATCTTGAAAGGTTTTGACATTTTCTGTTAATGAAGGAGTTTTTGGCTAGTTGGAGAACAGACTTCGCATGGTTCCGGGCAAAAATATAAAGTGCATGAGATTCTGGTGATGAAAGGCTTAAGTACCTTTTGTGGGCCACCTCTCTATCATGTATAGCACCAGAACAAGCTGTGTTACACCAAGGTTTAGAAGGTTTAGGACGAGAAAAAGAGTGAGGAATGTACGCCTCCATGCCAGACACTATCACCTCTGTTATGCGCTCAGCACACAAAGACGGGTCTTTGACACGGAAGCAGTAGTCATTCCTAGGAAAATCAGCAAAATACCTCCTCAGGTCCCCCAAACTAGCAGAGGCAAAACGCCAGAGGCACCTTTGCTTAGGGGGATCCTGAGGAGGGATTGGAGCGATAGGACAAGATACAGATATGAGATTGTGACCGGAGGAGCCCAACGGAGAAGAAAGGGTGACAGCATAAGCAGAAGGATTAGAGGTCAGGTAAAGGTCAAGAATGTTGGGCGTATCTCCAAGACGGTCAGGAATACGAGTAGGGTGTTGCACCAATTGCTCTAAGTCATGGAGGATAGCAAAGTTGTAGGCTAGTTCACCAGGATGGTCAGTGAAGGGAGAGGAAAGCCAAAGCTGGTGGTGAACATTGAAGTCTCCAAGAATGGAGATCTCTGCAAAAGGGAAGAGGGTCAGAATGTGCTCCACTTTGGAAGTTAAATAGTCAAAGAATTTCTTATAGTCAGAGGAGTTAGGTGAGAGGTATACAGCACAGATAAATTTAGTTTGAGAGTGACTCTGTAGTCGTAGCCAGATGGTGGAAAACTCGGAAGATTCAAGAGCGTGGACACGAGAGCAGGTTAAGTCATTGCGCACATAAACGCAGCATCCAGCTTTGGATCGAAAATGAAGACAGGGAAAGTAGGAGGGAACAGAAAAGGGGCTACTGTCAGTTGCCTCAGACACCTGAGTTTCAGTGAGGAAAAGAAGATGAGGTTTAGAAGAGGAGAGGTGGTGTTCTACAGATTGAAAATTAAATCTTAGACCGCGAATGTTGCAGAAGTTAATGAAGAAAAAGTTGAGGGGGTTGTCAAGACACTTAGGGTCATCGACAGAAAGGCAGTCCGACCTGGGGACATTTATGGTCCCCTCCCCAGATGGGGACTCCGAGACTGGTGTAGGAGTCGTCATGATGATTTTAAAATTTTTGAGTGAAGGGTGTGTGTGTTATTATGTGATTGTAGTTTTCTGTGGAGGAAGAGAGTTGTCTTTAGAGGGCAGGCTGTGACTGTCCCCTTGTGTTGTGAGACACAAAGGGAAACGTTCAGTGAGGTCACAGCTGGGTTTAATGATAAGTTCACAACACCCCCTGAACAATGTCTTAGACCTCACTGGGAATAATTATCGTTTCGGTAGGTGTCTACTGCCTCCTCCATGAAGCTTTACTGTTGTTAACTGTGCAGTAATCTCAACACCAGATTTTTTATACACTACTTTACACGAGTCCTTCCTGGATGGCCTTAACCTTGGAAATTCTTTTTCCCAGACTTCTCTGTACTTTTGTTCATGCCTTGCTTTTTTCTTGGTTTTTATTGTGTTTTCACTATTCACGGCACTGCGTTTATCTGCTATTCTCTTTGCTGTGAAATGTGCCACGTTATAAGAATTTAGCCAGGCAGAACAACACCCGCAACTGAGCTGCCTCCTGTCTGAGACTCCTGATGAAGACTAATCAGGCCTTCCGCAATTCCCTGGCGCCCGCCTCCCCCATCATCCACTAAATACAGGAACAGATCGTGTAGTGTTTCCTCCCCTCCCCCTCACTCCGTCTGCAGCCACTCCCACTCAATACACGAACTGATTGTATAGTGTCCCTCCCCTCACTCCCTCCCTCCTGCAGCTAAACACCAACCCCCCCCCTCCACCCCTCCTCCCTCTTTCTCTCTTTCTCACGAAGTATAGTTTTCTTCACAGAAGTGTGAACAAATGGGATGAACTCAGTGAAGACGTTGTGAATGCCGAAACTGTCCATGCTTTTAATACCAGACTGGATAGATAGAGAGACGGGATTCTATGAGACTACTCCCCTCCTGTAAACCACAGCTAGGTAAATACAACCAGGTAAATAAATATACACATGACAAAATGCTGCTAAGAGAAGAAGGAAATACCAGATACACACAAGGCCACAGCAAAGACTAATAAAAGGAAGATGCTTGAGTGAAATAAAGAAATAAACTTTCCCACAGAGAAATATATAATTTTGGAACAAGCTCAGTGAGGAGGTAGTATTGGCAACGAGTGTGTACAACTTTAAGGAAAAACTGGACAAGTGTAGATATGGAGGCAGACCACACGAACGTAGCTCAGGCCTCGTAAATTACAACTAGATAAACACACACACACACACACACACACACACACACACACACACACACACACACACACACACACACACACACACACACACACACACACACACACACACACACACACACACACATACACAAACACACACACACACACACACACATACACACACACACACACACACACACACACACACACACACACACACACACACACACACACACACAGACACACACACATACTAAAAAAAAAATCCATAATCACATAGAGGACAACAGCAACCAAGAAACAACAAAACAACAGAAACAAGTAAAGAACCATTCCCTTTTAGTGACTTGCATGGAGCCACCACCACCACAACCACCACGACCAGCACATACAACAAGGGTTCTCAAAGTGGTCAATATCGCCCCCCAGGGGTTGATGGGACCATCGAAGGGGTCAATAAATAACCATGGTGTTGAAAGGTGGTCAATGAATAACCAGGAGGTTGAAAGGGAGTCAATGAATAACCAGAGGGTCAAAAGGGGGTCAATGAATAACCAGGGGGTTGAAAGGGTATCAGTGAATAGCCATGGGGTCGATGAATGTTTTTTGCTGTGGTCTAAGGCACCGTTGAAGCTTCTGATTAGCAATTCTTGACAATAATTTCCAAAAATCTAAAGAATATCAGACACCATTATTATTTTATCTATTCTTTTATTATAATAATTTCTTTAATTTAAACAGTAGGTCAAATTATGTCAGTAAATCTTAAAACATTCCAGCAGTACTGGCAACACTATCTTCAAAAACCCCCTCCCCCTCATTGAGTCGTCTCGCAACTCTACTGCCCTTACTAGGGTCTGTACAGGATGCATTCCTGTCTCTGTCTCGTACTGAGCCAGTGAACGTATCCCCCACCCCACCCCACCCTGCCTACATCTCTCTCTCTCTGTCTCGCACACAGTAGTTCAGCGCACGCTCAGCTCCCGTAAGTGTGGTCCATGAACTGATTATTGTGACGCGTTGAAAACTGTGCGTAATAAGCACAATGGCAGCTGTTGCTGCTAAGAAGAAATGCCGTCAGTATTCTCAGGAATATTTGAAATATGGATTTATTACTTCATTAAGCAATGACACCATGCCATTGTGTCACTTGTGTGGAAAGACTTTCAGTAATGATGCCATGAAGCCTGCAAAGATGAAAGACCACCTTGAAAGGGTTCACTCTGATATGAAAAACAAAGACCTTGACTATTTCAAGACATTGAAAGAAAATAAATTCAAAAGTCAATCAAATATCAACACTTTTTTTTTCAAAACACCCGCCAGTTCTGATACTGAAGGAGGTTTAAAAGCCTCATATAACATCTCCCTCATGAAAGCAAAGAAAAGAAAGGCACACAGTATTGGTGATGGTATCATAATCCTACCTATTAAAGAAGATTTTCACTTTTTGAAAGATTTGCCATTAAGTAATAGTACAATTGACGAAATGTATGAACTTGGGAAAGACAGATATCTGAGCTTCAGGATAGCAAGTTATTTCTACAACACGATGAATCAACTTTTGGCAGCGCTAATCTTCTCATGGCCTATGTGAGGTATTACAGTCAAATTCAAATTGGCATCATTGATGAATTTTTGTTTGTCAAGTATCTCACAGCTGATGTAAAAGGTGAGACAATGTCTGTAGTAAATATTTTGAAAAGCACAGCATACCTCTCAGTAATATTACTGCAGTGGCTACTGATGGTGCACCAACAATGGTTGGCCGGTACAGAGGATTTGCAAGCATACTCAAAGAAAAAGTGTCTCATGTATGTACCGTACACCGTGTACTGCACAGGCAACCTCTTGTAGCCAAGAAACTCGGTGGTGAACTGCATGATGCCTTGAAAGTGTCCATTTGGGCGATTAATAAAATCAAGGCACATCCGCTTAACTCACGACTGTTTGCACTGCTGTGCAAAGAGAATGATGACATGTTTAATCAATCACGCCTGCACATTGTTGTAAGGTGGCTGTCTAGGGGTCACAGCTTGCAAAGACTTGTACAACTCAACTGTTCAGTTCATGGCAGCCGAGTACTCAACTCAATGTGACGAGATGAAAAAAAAAAACACAAAAATGCCCTGTTCTGTTTGGCAGACCTCTATTCTAAATTTAATAAGACAAAAATATCTGCAGGGTAAAGATGTTACCGTCTTTCTGGCCAGGACAGTTCTACTGGGATTCCAAGGCAAGCTAAGCTTGCTTACAGCTTCACTAGCATGTAGAGATTTTCAGTATTTTTTTTAACTTACAACAGATATGAAGTGAAAACATTTCTGATGGTGATCTAGAAACATACAAGACTCATCTGGAGAATTCACTTGAAGACTTTAAAGGTCGCTCTGAAGCTCTGCCGGATATGAAAGTGCCTGAATGGATCCTAACACCGTTCGATAATGAAATGGGGAATGCAAACATTACATTACACCTGCAGGAAGAATTCATTGACATGACTGTGGACCTGGAAGCAAGTGCCATGTTCAGAAGAAAAGGTCTCCATGAATTTTGGACAAACGAGAACAACATTGCTAAATATCCTCGGCTTTGTGCAGTGGTTAAGCCCTTTTTACTAGCTTTCCCAAGTTCATACATGGCTGAAGCTGGTTTCAGTCATGCAAACGCAGTCTTAACAAAACAAAGGAGCAGACTGAGCTTGGAAGAACGAGACAACCCACAGCTGAAGCTCACCAACCTGCAACCTAAAATCAGCGTCTTTGTTGAGGCCCATCAGGCACATCCTTCACATTAATTACGTCATCAGTGAAAGAATAAAAGGTATGTTGCACTGAAAACTAAGTTACATATACTCGTACACCTCATCATATTTTCTTTTTATCATACTGCCATTCCTCTCCAAGCCATTCCTAACCACACCCTCGTACACACATTCATAGCCACTCCTCTACCAGTCATTCCCAGCCACTCCTCTCCCAGCCATTCATAGACTTTTCTAACAGCCATTCCAAGCCATTCCTCTCCCAGCCATTCACAGCCACTCCTCTTCCAGTCTTTCCCAGCTACTTCTACCCTAGCCATTCCCAGCAATTCCAAATCACAGCCCTCCCAGACGCTCTCAGCCACTCCTCTACCAACCATTCCCAGTTACTCCTCTCCCAGCCAATCCCAGCCACTCCTCTAACAGCCATTCAGAATCACTCCTCTTCCAACCATTCATAACCACTCCTCTCCCAGTCTCTCCCAGCCACTTCTCCCCCTGCCATTTGCAGCCACTCTCATCCCTGCTTCTCAAAGCCACTCCTCCCCCCAGCCATTCATAGCTGATCTTCCCAAGCAATTCTCTGCAACACATATCCCAGCCTCTCCCAAACATACACAGTCAATCCGAGCCACTCCTCTCCCAACCATTCCCAGCCATTCACAGCCACTTCTCTACCAGCCTCTCCCAGCCATTTCCAGTTTCTCCCAGCCATTCCCAGCCTTTCCTCCCCCACCTTTTCCAAGTCATTCCTCTCTCAGCCATTCTCAGCCACTCCTCTTTCAGTTATTCCCAGCCACTCCTCTCCCAGATTTTCCTCTCCTAGCTACTCCTCTCCCAGCCATTTCCAGCCACTCCACTCCCAACCATTCATCTCCCAACTACTGCCAATCACTTCTCCCACAGCCATTCCCAGCCACTCCTCTCCCAGCCATTCCCAGTCATTCACAATCACTTTTCAACTAGCCATTTCTAGCCACTCCTCTCACAGCCATTCCCTGTTATTGCCAGTAACACCTCTCCTAGCTACTCCTCTCTCAGCCATTCCTTGTTACTCCTCTAGCAGCCATTTCTAATCGCTCCTCTCCTGCGAGCCATTCCCAGCCACTTCTCTCGCACCCATTCCCAGGTACTCTCTCCCTAGCAATCCTTGCCACCCCACTCCTAGCCACTCCTCTCCCAGCTATTCCCACCCACTACTCTCCCAACCATTCCCAACCACTCCTCACCCAGCTATTCCCAGCCATTCCTCTCCCAACCATTCCCAGCCATTCACAGCCACTCCTCACCCAGCCATTATCAGCCACTCCTTTCCCAGTCATTCCAAGCCACTCTTCTCCCAGCTATTTCCAGCTATTCATAGCCTCTCCTCTAACAGTCTATCCTAGCTACTTCCCCCCCAGCCATTCCCAGCCACTCCCCTCCCAGCCTCTCCTACCCCAGCCATCCCCCTAGCCGCTCGTTTCCCAGCCACTCCTCCCACAGCCATTCCCAGTCTCTCCCAGCCATTCCCAGTTAATCCTTTCCCAGTCAATGCCAGCCACTCTTCTGCCATCCGTTCCCAGCCACTCCTCTTCCAGCCATTCCTAACCACTTATCCAGCCATATCCAGCCATTCCCATCCCTGTCTCTCCCAGCCATTCTCAGACACTCCTCCCCCAGCCATTGTCACCCACACCCTTCCCAGCCTCTCTTAGCCACTCCTCTCCCAGCCAATCCTTTCCCAGCCATTCCCATTTAATTATCTCCATGCTGGTCTTCTCCCAGCCATTCCCAGCCACACACCTCTCAGCCTCTCCAAGCCAAGCCAATCCCAGCCATTCCTCTCCTAGCTAATACCAGCCATCTCTCTACTAGGCATTCCTCTTTCAACCATTCCCTATTATTCCTCTCTCAGCTATTCCCAGCCACTCCTCTCTCAGACACTCCGAGCCACTCCTCTCCCAGCCATTCTTAGCCGCTCCTTCCCCAGCCATTACCAAACTCTCCTTCCAGCAGCCATTCCCAGCCACTCCTCTCCCAGTCATTCCCAGCCACTCTTCTCCCAACCATTCACAGTCACTCATCTCAAATCCATTTTCAGCCACTTCTCTCACAGCCATTCACAGCCACTCCTCTCCCAGTCATTTCCACTCACTCCTCCTAGACTCTCCCAGTCACTCTTCTCCCAGCCAATGTCAACCACTACTCTCCCAACCATTTCCAGCCACTCCTCTCCCAGTCGTTCCTAACCACTCCTCTCCCAACTACTTTTCTCCCAACTACTCCCTTCCCAGGCTCTCCCAACCACTCCTCCCCCATCCATTCCTAGTTTCACTTCTCCCAGCCATTTCCAGACACTGTTCTCCCAGATAATCCAGTCACTTCTCTCCCAGCCAATCCCAGCCACTCCTCTCCCAGCCATTCCCAGACTCTCCCCTTCCAGCCATTCCCAGCCAATCCTCTCCCAGCCAGTCCCAGCGATTCCCAGCTAATCCTCTCCTAGCCATTCGCAGCAATTCTCAGTTATTCCCCTCCCAGCCAATCCCAGCCACTCCTCTCCCAGCCGCTTCTCTCCCAGCCACTCCTCCCTCAGCTATTCCCAGCCACTCTTCTCCCAGCTACCCCTTCCCTAGCCACTCCCCTCCCAGCCATTTCTAGCTACCCATCTCCTAGCCACTCCTCTTCCAGCCATTCCCAACAGCTCCTTTCTCAGTTATTCCCAGCCACTCCTCTCCCAACCATTCCTAGCCACTTCTCTCCCAGCCATTCACAGACACTTCTCTCCCAGCCATTCTTAGCCACTCGCAGCTACTCCTCTCCCTGCCATTCCCAGCTGCCCATTTAGCCACTCCTCCGCCAGCCATTCCCGGCCACTGCTCTTTCAACCATTCCCAGTTACTCTTCTCTCACCCATTCTCAGCCTCTCCTCTCATAGCCATTCCTAACCACTCCTCTCCCAGTCTCACACAGCCACTCCTCCTCCAGCCATTCCAGCCTCTCCCAACCAATCCCCGCCACCCCTCTCGCAGCCTCTCCCAGGCACCACAGCTTCTACCAGCCACTCCTCTCCCAGCAGCTCCCAACCATTCCTCTCTGAGCCACTCTTCTCCCAATCTCTCGCAACCATTCCCATCTACACCCCTCCCAGCCATTCCTCTCTCAGCCAATCATAGCCGCTCTTCTCGCGGCCGTTTTCAGCCGCTCCTATACCAGCCATTCCTAGCGACTCCTCTCCCAGCTACTCCTCTCCTAGCCACTTCTCTCCCAGCCATTCCCAGCACTTCTCCTAACCTCTCCTTTCCCAGCTATTCCCAACCACTCCTCTCCCAGTTATTCCCAGCCACTCTTCTCACAACCGTTTCTCTCCTAGCTACTCCTCTTCCACCTATTCCTAGCCAATCCCAGCCACTTCTCTCACAGCAGTTCCCAGTCACTCCTCTCCCAGCTGTTCCCAGCCATTCTAAGCCACTCCTCTCCCAGCCAATCCCAGCCACTCCTCTCTTAACCATTCTCAGCCATTCATAACCACTCCTCTCCTAGCCTCTCCCAGCCACCTCTCCCCCAGCTATTCCTAGCCCCTCTTCTCCCAGCCATTCCCAATTACTCCTCTCCCAGCCGTTCCCAGCCTCTCCTCTCCTAGCCAATCCTAGACACTCCTCTCCAAGCCAATCCCAGCCTCTCCTCTCCCATCGAATCCCAGCCACTCCTATCCTATTCTATGGTAATCTTTCCTACTCCTAACTTACTTGAGTGAGTCCGTTTGGTGGTCATTGTAGTTTATAGGGTGGGACAACGGGTGGGGATGGCAGTTCTCCCCTGGGCAGCTCCTTCACCATACTGTGTGTTTTGTAGGCACACGTGGTGATGGTGATGCAGGTTCCGAGTGGAGATCAGACCCACGCTTCCCTCACGCAATCTTTGTTTGTAAAGTTGGTCTACTTCCGCATCTTCTGGTTACGTAAATTTATATTAAACATTTATTATAATACAATATATATATATATATATATATATATATATATATATATATTTTTTTTTTTTTCTTTTATGGCGTCCAATAATATGAATTAATATTATATTATGTATATTCTTAGCAGATAATTTTATTTTATTTATTTATTTTATTCATTTATTTATTAATTTTTCCAAGTTCATAGAAGGATTTGAACGCTGGCGTCCAACACTCAAGTTCCTCCAGACTATCACTCTATCCACTGGGCCATGGAAATCTCAACACACCTCAGGGTAAAGAAGATATATTTGAACACAGTATTTCCTTCCCTGTGTTCATGCCGTACCAAAAGTTCAATAAGAATTACTGCTGTCGATTTTAATGTGAACATTCACATTCACAACGATAATAACATAAAATTAAGTATTGAGGACTGTTGTGGGAGTAGCAGTCATGGCGTGCAAACAGCATTAGATGAGATTAAAGAGCTTGTGTGTGGAGCCTCATGTGGGAACCCTCCCCTGTGTGCGTGGTGACTGGTACACTTGCTTCACCACTACTCCCACCACCACAACACGCCACTACACCCTTAAAGTACTTGCTTGTTATTCACGCAGGATTTACCTACCAGCAGAAAGAAAGCTTCCGGCGGGGAGAGAGGGCGGCGTGAGAGGAGTTAAAGAGTAGGGGGTAGGGGGACTAGGGGAGGCCGAGCAGATGTGTGTGCTTTTATTTATTTATTTTTACTTTTTTTTTTTTGACACATCTCACAAATATCGTTGTAAGTCACCGCCTAGCAAACCACTCCTTACAAATTCACCATCATAGCGACAGTCTGTGTGTGTGTGTTAGTGTGTGTGTGTGTGTGTGTGTGTGTGTGTGTGTGTGTGTGTGTGTGTGTGTATACAAGAGTTGTCATTGATAATATAAATTATTATAAATACAGCAGCAGTCTGTGACAACCTCACTCATCCCTGCCGTACTCCTCTTTCTCCTTCCTTTTGTTGCTTTTCACTCTGTCTCTCCCTCCTATACATCTCTGGAAAGAGAGAGAGAGAGAGAGAGAGAGAGAGAGAGAGAGAGAGAGAGAGAGAGAGAGAGAGAGAGAGAGAGAGAGAGAGAGAGAGAGAAATTTCGTTCAGCTTGTGTCCATTCTATGTATTATTGTTATTCTTAATAATATCATAACATTTACTAAACTGATGAATGTAAGAAAAATAATAATCATTATCATTATGCATTATTATTTTTTCATACCTACAGTACAATCAAGATCCAGCGAGTCTGCTTGGATCTTGCCTACAATAACTCATCAAACACACATACGCCCTCGGCCGCCCCTGTCCCTTCTACCCCCTCCTCTTTAACTCTTCCCCAGCCACATCTTCCTCCCGGTCAGAAGCTTTCACCCTGCCGATAATTAAATCCCGTGTGTAGAACAAGTGAGTGGTGGAGGCGCTGAGCTGCCAAGAGACTGTCACCAACTTTTATAGGTGACTGTACGAGCTGGCAAGACTCGCTCCTGCGGCGTATGCAGCAGTCATTAGTTCCACCTTGACATTGTGGTGGTGTGCCTCCCCCCTATCAGCACCTGGCTTGGTGTGCAGCGCGGGGAAAGGTTGAAGACCGCTGGGATAAAACAAGACGCAAGGTAAACTTCATTAAAGCAAGATAACTAGGATCATATTTTTTTCTTTTATTTTCTTTCACATTTCAAACTATAAAAGTCTCATTCAAGAAAAACTGCTCTTCACATAGGACTGTATTCTGAAACATTTCCGCGCCGCACCTCCACTACTTTCAAAAGACACGAGGCAGATGAAGGCACACTGGTTTTTGAGTGTTTATACAGTGCTAGTGACAGATTAACAAGATTTCTACTTTATTATTAAGAGAAACAGTCTTGAGAAACCGGCTAATCATCTCTGTGGCCTTTAAAAATAGTCATGGTGAGAGAGTAGAGCGTTTCTGAATATTTAGTAAGTTACATGGTTTTTTAAAGATGTAGTTATGGTTCTAGTGACAGATTAACAAGACTTCTACTTTATCATTAAAAGAAACTGTTTTGAGAACCCGGCTAATTATTTATGTGGCTTTTAAAAATAGTTGTGGTGAGAGAGCTGAATGTGGGCCAGACACGCACAGCTTATCTTAACTACAGCGAGTCAGGAAGGAAAACAAACTTAAAACCACGAAACAGCTTAGGACACAAGCAACACACCCCAAATGTCTCAAAGCAAAGACAGACACATCAGGGTTCACGAAAGAAAACTGCTTTTCATACAGCCACGCACAGACAAAGTTAACAAAACTAAGCCAGGAAGTAAAACAAGCTTAAGATCATTAAACAGCTGAGGACACAAGCACCACGCCCCAAATGCCTCAAGATAAAGGCAACATTCTCCACTGATAGACAGAAAAACTGTTCTTCACACAAACACGCAACTCTAAACTAAACAAACTAAGTCAAGAAAGAAAACAAGCTTGAACAAATAAAAGAGAGGAGCATAAACACTACACCCCAAATACTACAAAATAAATTCAACATTCTTAATTGATAGAAAAAAAATAATAATAAAAAAAACCCTGCTCTTTACAGACACGTACAGATAAACTTAACTAAGGCGAGTCAGAAAACAAGCTTAAAGAATCATATAACAGAGCAGGGGACATAAGCACCTCACCCAAAATGCTTCAAGATAAAAGGAACATTTTCCCTTGATAGACAAACAGCCTGAACCCAATGATTTATCTATGGGTCTGTTTGTGACGCTAAATTCTCCATAGTTTTAAGTACCCCCTTCAGGACTCGCGTGAGACTGGAAAAAACGCTCTCCTCATCTCTGGAACATCGTGGAGAGACAACCTGGAGTGAGAGGAAGCAAGTCCACACCACCACAGGCACCGCGTTGAGTTGTCTTTTGTAAGTCTCCCATCGTGTAGACCCCATTTTTCTTTTCTCTAAACTGTGTGTGTTTGAAGGAGAGACTATCCTATGTGTTCCTCAGGCTGGCGTTGATGTTAGTGGTCATTCTTCGCGATACTGAGACCACTTCCAGCTCAGATTTGGGTCAGTGAAGGACTTGGAAGGTTAAATTATGTATTTTTGCTATCAATTCCGTGTTTTTTGTTAATGGGATGATGGTGTGCATGAAAGAGGTGGGTAACTTAGATTTTCTCTTATTTTGGGTTTGTCTTCTTTCTTTTCTGTCCTTTCACTTCTTTCATTTCCCTTCTTTTCTACTCCATTCTCACTATCCACCTCCTTATCAGTTCTTCCTTTATTCCCCTTCCTATCTCCCACTTCTAACTCCTCATTACTCTTGCCTTTGTCCTCTTCCGCTCTTTCATACAGTCTATCCATCTCTTCCACCAACACCTCTACCTGTTTCTCCCACTCCACATAATCCATCTCACTTCTCTCCACTCTCTTCCACTCCTTCCACCCATCCAGGAGGGAGGTGGAGGAGAGGAGGGCCGCGTGGAGGAGAGAGATAGGGTGGTAGTGACTCCTGTATCCACTTATCCACTTTCTAAGAACCTGTAAAGCATTTTCTGTCTCCTGCGATAGGAGAGTAGATGAGATGAGAGGTGGATGAGGAAGAATAGGATGTTTTATAGTTTCCATACCCTTATTGGAACTCTCAAACGCTATCTTGGTGTTAGTACAACAGTTTCTACCACTACACTTAGCACTACTGTCTCTAGGTATGACACTTAATACTTTGCATTTTTACGTGTTAGGATTAGTAAAGAGAGATAGAGTACAAAGATGGCAGCGGATGGTGACACACTCCCCGGGTCTACCTCGCCGTGACTCACTCTGTCTCACTCTCAGCCCCTGGGAGAAGTTCAGGAGGTCGAATAAAGCCTCTGTTATCTCCCTGCCTAGTTTTGGGAGTACCTTGTTATATTCACCATCCTTGTGCTCTTCCTCCTTGTTATACTCACCATCCCTGTTTCCCTCCTCGTCCTCCTTGATGGTGGCGGCGGCGGTGGTGGTGGCGATGGTGGTGATGGATGGTACCAGTCTTTTGTTTCCTGTTCAGGCTTCAATTCATCTTCTCTCTTTCCTCTTCTTTTGTGATTATCGTCCTTTATTTGTTTGTGCCTCTCCTGTTTCATCAGCATCGACTTTTCTTGTTCCTATTTGGGATGGACGTATGATGATGATGATGATGATGATGATGATGATGATGATGATGATGATGATAATGGCCTCCCCCACCCCATTCCCTTCCACTTGACCTTGACCATCCAGTGGCGACGACCTTGGAATGTACTGAGATGTCGGAGGGAACATGCGATGGCAAGACTCAAGCCATCCTGCCCCTCCAGGACCCACGTGAGTGATAGGGCGACTTCCATGGCAGCGTCGTAAGAGTCCCCTAAACCGCGCGTGTGATGTCGACTTCCACGTCTAGCCGTCAGCGACCCCAGCCGCCTGCCCGCCTGATGCGTTCAGTCCCCCCCACCCCCCCACTCCCTTTCCATTCAATTATTTTCCACCCACCATCATTGATTCATTTAGTCATTCCATAGCCGCCGAAGGATAAGGACACACGCCCCCACCTCTCCGTCAGTGTCGCCGTCGCCGTCCCCCTCCCCCTTAAGATGCCCCCTGGTGACGCCGTCGTAAATTTCCCACCCACTCTCTCCCCATCCCCTCCCTGACCCCTGCTAATTTACAGCCACCAGAGTGTATTCTTCAGTATATAATCTTCAGTATATAATCCTAACAAATGGTAATTGTCCAAAAAGGAACATGCCAAATTAGTAAAACTGAACCCTTTTGCAAGTAGTTGTAAAATTGCCACCAGAGTCGCCATTTGCAATATGGCATGACGTGAGAGTCGCCTGGGGGGCGACTCTCACGGCATGCCATATTGCAAATGGCGACTCTGGTGGCAATTTTACAACTACTTGCAAAAGGGTTCAGTTTTACTAATTTGGCATGTTCCTTTTTGGACAATTACCATTTGTTAGGATTATATACTGAAGAATATTGTGTTGAATCTGTTGGGTCAGAATATTGGTTAGTTGGCACAAGAGTTTTGTATGCTTGCTGGACGTCAGATGCTCCCTGGACACATCTATTGTCAATTTGTTTCAGTAATGCCTTCGAAGTTATTTGCTTCAATTCCAGCTTAGTTTGTATGAGCAATCTCCTGTCTTCAATTTGCTTCAGATCATTGGCCAAATCCATAGCAAACATTTTCAATGGGTTTTTTGTTTCTTCCATTTTCTGCTTTGAAATTGCAAAGGTTTCTTTCAATAGATTGAGCTTCTCTTGCTCAGTGCTGTCCAGACATGCTGTTCTGTACATTTCTCGCTTTGACTGAGAAGCTGAACACGTCGAGGCCTCGCTTGGACACCTGCTTCCGGTTGAGGATATTCCAGATGCCTGTGGTGCTTGCTCCACCAAATCTTCCTCATTATTTTCCTCCATTTGGTCGTTTGTGTCATCGAAGTTCTGGGAATCGTAGTCTCGTTCGCTGCACTGTGTATCCCCCGGGTGACTTGATGTCATTTTACGTCCAATGAATTCATCTTTCATAAAGAGAAGCTTTGTAAAATAGGGCCATGTTATCTGAGAGGACTTGTCAAAGGCCGGGGTATGATCACACTACAAGCAAAGCAGAGCGGAGCAGAGCAGAGCGGTTAGTAGCGGCATTCATTTTGATATAGTTTTGAATGTACAAACGCTCGGTTGTTCACACCACAAGGGAAGCGGCGCAACGCGAAGAGCAGAGGAGAGCGGCACGCTTGGGAAATTCGGAGGTATTTTTTGCTGCTCGCTGCTAGTGGTCCTCCGCGGCTCCACCCTTTGATGAGCATGGCCAAGAAGCTATCAACAAAGTTGAGTTTTTATTGCTGAGGCCAAAATTACAAAAACTTACCAGATTGCCGCTACTAATGCGCTACTAATGCACTCACCTTAAAGTGACTACAAGACGTTCTTCCGTTCCAATTGGCCTACGAAAAGCTGTAGTCCTGTAAAGAGATACAACACGTTATGTAAAAACGTTAATTTTGTTCAAACTACTTTGCTTTACAAGTATCCTCTATAAAAATTAAAGACGTTAATTTTGTTCAAACTACTTTGCTTTACATGTATCCTCAATAAAAATTTGTGAATTATTACTGAATAAAAAGCTTGTCATACTTTTTCAATTTTTTTTCTTTCTAGGGAGTGTAGTAGTACATCAAAACTTATAAATATGCGAAGAATCGCGATTCATCTCTCCTCAGTTCCTGGAAGAGATGATGGTATTCTCCATACCGATCTCTCCTTACGTTGATGGGATGGACCCAGTGTTTCCGTTTCTGTTTTTTGCTGTCAAGCAATAGGAATGCACAAACGAAATCCTCCATAGCGACTGATTCTTGTGCAGGTCGCCCTGCTCTGCTTATATGTGAACACCCTATCCGCGCTGCTCCGCTCCGCTCTGCTCCGCTCTGCTCTGCTTGTAGTGTGAACGAACCCTTAGGGCTTGCGGAGTGCTACTGAAAACGACTATACAGACAGACAGACAACATGTTGGCGCCCGCGGGAAATGGGTGATCGATTTTCTTTATGAATAAAGGTATTATTTTCATACAATGTATTAGCTTGTGGCTAGAATTTTTCACCTTTGCTACTCAGAGGAACAAATACACCAGGTCATGATATGAGTAAAGTAATGTAAATGTTTATTATACGGTTGAAACCAATCATTTGCGAATTACCTTGAGGAAGAATCACGCCACGGAGGTTCGTGGCGTGGGGGACGCCGGCCTGATTCCGGCGCAGATAGATCTTGGCCTGCTTACACTACAGGTACATCACTCTAAGTTTGAAGTAATTACTATTCATATTTGTAGATATATCTTCTTATCAATACTCGCTCAGAGAGATCTTGGCTTGCTTACACTACAGGGAAGCCAGTGGAGGTAAAGGTCTGTTTGTGCGTCCCTTGTGTGTGTGTTTGGTTAGGTATATTTAATAGTGTGAGAACGGAGTGTTTATTTCACGGATCATTAAGGTTGTACAGTATTTCTCGTTATCATGAGGGAACGCAACCACCTGGTTCAGTCCTCGAAATAATGATTAGGCTGTGTTTTACCAGTGTTATAGGAAAATGTAGTATGGAGATTGTTTATTTTTATGTAAGCACCAGTGAATTATTTTTCGAGTCATGTGCGTGAATAACACCAACCTCGCCAGGTGAAAGAGAATGTATACTCATGTAATACCCAAAACACTAATGCCCATTATTATTATTGGTGAATGTGTGAGGTGTTTCAAGTGATTGGTTCGGCCAGTATTTACACTATTGTAATGAAATCTTCAGCGCTACTAAAAGGATACTTTATGCTACCTGATGTAATATGAATGACGTGTGAATTAGTATTAATGCTACCACAAGTAAAGGAAAAATAAAGACCATAAATCAGCGAGTGTAGATATTTCCTTACCAACTAGAAAAAAAAAATAATAATAGCCTAGCTTTTGAGTAGCACATGGGAGGGGCATTACAATCTGCCCTCCCACACCTGCAGTGGGTGAACATGTGGCAGGGAGGACAGCTGAGATGAGGGAGTGCACCTTTGTTATCAGTATTGTATAGAAAATAGAGAATGCATCTTCGCAAAATATATTATGTATGTGTCTTAGAAGATCACAAGCAAATAAGACAAGCTGCAGGGAGCCATTAGGTTAGATTAACACGTGGCAGTCCCTGTACCAAGCACACCTACCTATTTCCATCTATCATCACTGTCTAATCTTTTAACTGTCTAATTTTCTTTTTATTTGTCTAATCTTTTAATTTGTCTAATTTGTTTTATTTGTCTTTTTGTTTATTTGTTTATTTTTTCTTTTTGTAGACACCAGCAGATCTTCATTAGCTCTCAGGTGTTCTGCTTTACTGGCCACACATCATTGTAGGGTCGAGGAAAGGTAGCTCTCTCTCTCTCTCTCTCTCTCTCTCTCTCTCTCTCTCTCTCTCTCTCTCTCTCTCTCTCTCTCTCTCTCTCTCTCTCTCTCTCTCTCTCTCTCTCTCTCTCTCTCTCTCTCTCTCTCCCTGACATTTATTGATGAGGTAGGCTTGACCATAAGAACTGCCAACAAGTTCTTGGTCTCAATTTCTTATAACATTATATACTGATATCAAACACTTTCAACATATTACACTATTCATGCACATGAACACATGCAATCAATTTGGCAATATAACAATAAGTTTTTACTGCAAAATTAAAGTATTTACCTTGGTCACCTTCCTACCCATCTTTGAGCGCGACTTGGCCGTGAGGGACGCCCGCAGGCGACCAGCAGGTTTAAGCACACTTGGCTTAGGGCTCCATATAGCACCGAGTACTGATACTCATGCATATTACATGTGTCTTCATGCAAATAGGAAACTATTGAACACTTCACTTCTGATTAACAAGGAATAATGAAGTGAGGCACATACACTTTACGTGCAGTAACATGGCTCCTATAAATTGTGTAACATTTTACATTAACATTAATATGTACCTTAAAACTAGTATTAGCACATAATGTGTTTTGTTACACAGGCTTCTCAGCAGGGATGTTCCGGTCTATATTATGAATCATCCTCTAACAGCAACACTAGACTATGTCTCCATGTCTCTCCATGATGATCCTGTTAGTCTTTGTGCGTCTTCCCTGGTTGTCGAGATTACAGTCTGGGGCCATCATGATCAGGAGATGCTTCTGTTATTCTTCAAAGTTTCCACTGGTTCCTTGCTACATTCTGATCCTTGATGATAACTATGTCATCTGCACTGAGATTCCTCTTTAGTGTTGTCCATTTATTTCCAAGTTGAAGAAATTACCAGATCTGGTTGGCCAGGTATTGTGCTCTGTGGCATGTCTTTATGCAATACAGGTCCTTCTTTAAGAAAATGATTGAAAGAGGCAGTAATATCTTTGTTTTCATAGTTAACAAATTACTGGGTGTTAGTGGTGTATGGCTATCTGGGGAGTTAAGATAGTCCACAGTAAGAGGATGACCATTAACTATATTTTCAGTTTCTACTAAGAAGGTTCTCAGATCTTGGTCAACTAACTGTGTACCATGCTGATCAAGTAACACAGAGAGAACATCTCTCACTGTGCGTATCTGCCTCTCCCAAACACCTCCCATGTGACTGGCATTGGGTGCATTCATGTTAAATACAATCCAGTCACATTGGTCTTTCATGAGTTCTTGTCTGACTTTTATTGTTATTTATTTCTTTCAAGCATTTCTCGTACTCTGAGTTTGCTCCTACAAAGTTAGTTCTTTGGTCACATCTCAACTGTTTCACAAGCCCTCTTCATCCTACAAAGCAATGATATGCACTTAGGAAGGAACATGTATCCATACTGTTGACTGTCTTTATATGCACAGCTCTACATGCCATGCAAGTAAAGAGCACTCCATATCTCTTGAGCTCTTTATGGCCCTCTTTGACATACAAAGGGCCAAAGAAATCTACTGCTGAGTATGTGAAAGGAGGTGATGATTCTAGTCGGTTGATAGGCAGGTCTGCCATCTTCTGTCCCTGTCGTACTTCTAACTTTACAACAAATAATGCACTTTGAAATATGCCTTGACACTAGGGATGATCCTCCCACTATCCAGTATCCACATGACCTGATTTCATTTAAAGTTATCTCCCTGCCTTGATGATTTGTTCTTTTGTGGTGGTGGCATATTATCAGCTGGGTTATGTGTGATGTTTTGGGAAGGATGACTGGATGTTTGGATTCATGTATCAGATTAGAAAGTTTTAATCTTCCTCCTAACTTCATGATACCATTTTTATCAATGAAGGGATCCAACTTATAGAAAGAACTGATCTCATATTATCAGCTGGGTTATGTGTGATATTTTGGGAAGGATGATTGGATGTTTGGATTCATCTATCAGATTAGAAAGCTTTAATCTTCCTCCTACCCTCATTATATCGTTTTTATCAATGAAGGGCTTCGACTTATAGAGGGAACTGGTCTTGTCTATCACTTTTGCTCCTTTGCTATTGTCCCCTTTAATTAAAGAATTATGGTTGGCAGTTAATTTCAGTACATTTATCTCATTTTGGAATCCCTTTGCTTGCAGTTGTTTTGCAATTTAATTTTCAGCTTCTGGCACTTCTGCTATGATTACTGGCTCACATGTGTCTCCATTTGACTTTATTACTGCCATCACCTTTTCCTTTGAAGCTATTCAGAAGCTTGAGGCATACAACAACTGCCCTCTTTGTTTTAAACCAATCAGAAAAATACTCAAGTCTTTCCGTAATATCTCTGGACTGTTGTGTACTTACAGCATGGCATACAACTTTCTTCACTTCAGGGTCATTTTCATCTATGAACTTGTACTGGGGATGGCTATTCATTCCCCTATGTTCTCAAAGGAATTCTGGGCCATTCCACCAGATCTTGCTATTACACAGTTTATTTGCTGTCATGCCTCTAGATGCATGCTCTGCTGGATTATTCTGTGTCTCTGCAAATTTCCACTCATCTGGTGAAGTGTGATCTCTAATTGTTTCTACTCTATTTGCAACATATACATGGAATTTCTTTGCTACATTTGCAATGTAACCAAGGTCTACTTTGCTGTCTTTCCAAAATACTTCTTCCACATTATTATACTCGAGTTCTCCCTTTAGGAGTTTAAGGATTCTAACTGACAACACCGCTGCTGCTAGTTCTAGTCTAGGAATGGTCATGGTTTTTAGAGGTGTGACACGTGACTTTGCCATTCCTAAGGCACAATGAATTTGGCCAGTCTTGCTAATTAATCTAATATATGAGCACTGGCCATATCCTTTTTGGCAGGCATCGGAAAAGTGATGGAGCTCGACCCTTTCTACTTCCCCAAAGTCATCAGGTTTGTATTATCTAGGTACCTTTAGCTGGTATAGTTTGTGCAGCTCATCTTTCCATTTTAGCCATTTAGATTTGACATAATCTGGCACCTCATCATCCCATTCAACTGCATTTGTACACAGTTCTTGTAAAATTTGCTTTCCAGTCAGTATGAGAGGTGACACTAGATCACATATTGAGCTCACTGTTGACAGAATGCCTCTACTGGTGAGTGACTTGTCTTTCAGCTTTATTCCAAATTGAAATATGTCAATTCTATGCAGCATTCAACTCCCAAAGTTCTTTCTATAGGCAGTATGTCTTCATTCTTACTAAAATCCAAACTTTTGACTCCATCTGCTCTCTCGTGAGGAGAAGTTGCAGCTAATACATCTTTGTTGTTTGACAAGAATTTATGAAGGTTAAAACCTCCCTTGTAACATAATTCTTTGCTCTGCTGAATAAGAGTGACAGCTTCATCCATTGTAGCTACTAACTTCAAACCATCATCGACATGAAAACTCTCTTACAAACTTGGCTGCATCAGATCCACAGCCAATAGTCATCTGCAGCTTTCTTATGTGCAAAGTTGGCTACAATTAGAGATGATGTAGCTCCAAACAGGTGAACAGTCATCCTGTATTCAGCTATCTCATTATCAAGGTCACCATTTTTCCACCAAAGGAATCTTAACATGTCTCTGTGTTCTGGGTTGACCTTCACTTGATGGTACATTGCTTCTATATCACATACAAGTGCAATGCTCGCTTGCCTAAACCTACACAACACTCCAATGAGCTTGGTGGTAAGGTCTGGGCCTTGTAACAGATGACTGTTAAGTGACTGGTTCCTGTAGTTTGCACTATAGTCAGATACAACTCTCAAATTCTTTGGCTTTCTTGGGTGATAGACTCTATGATGTGGAATGTACCAGACCTTACCATCATTCCTAACCAAATCCTTTGTTGATACAACCTCTGCATAACCTTTGGTAATCATATCATCCATAAACATCTTGAAATCACTTTTGTGTTGATTATCCTTCTAAAGTTTAGCTCTTAACTTCTGGAGTCTCTGCTCTGCTAATAGTTTGTTGTTTGGAAGCTTGATATTATCATCTTTAAGAGGAAGGAGTAACTCATAATGTCAATCCTTCAGCTGATATACTCCTTTCATCTTGCTCATAAACCTTTTATCTTCATATGATAATGGAGTGTCACCTGACTTTCCATCACTGAAGTCAAATTCAAACACATCTCTCACATGAGAAAGATTAATCATCTCTGGTTTTAGTGAGAACCACTAAGAAATTAGTCCTCTTTTCTTCATTAATTTATATTTCTTGTGTCACTGTTCTGCAGACTACTATTGTATCCTCCACTGGACTTGTATGAGGAGAGATTCTACCAATGATCCCTCAAACTAGCTCTGTCCTACATGCATAGGGATGCTTCTTACTATCACCTGCTATTTGCTCTTCTACCATAATGGCTTCTGCGCAATCAAGACCAATGAGGAGTCCTATGTCAAAATTTGGGTCATATTTCATTAGTTTGTCAGAGATCGCCTTTAAGTGGGGCCAGTTACAAGCAGTCTTGGGCCTTGGTATCTGACTTTATCAAGCTGAAATGTTTTCTGTTGAATATACTAAAAGGATTGGTATTTTCACTTCTTCATTATAACCTCTCACTTTAAGTCCATAGACTTTGATACAATCAGTGATTTGTTTTCCACTTATTGTGTGAATATTAAGTGACACTGGTTGGCCACTAACTTCCAATTTATCAAGAGTACTTTCCTTGATGAATGAAGCATCAGACTGGTCATCCAGCAGGCCATACACTAAAATTTTCTCTTCATTACTAACATGATGTAACCATACAGGAACTATTGTGGTGTGCATGTCATGTGTCACTGATTCTATCACTTTGACCTTATTTGCTACTACTTTTGTGGATTTGTTATCACTTTTAGGCTGAGTTGCTTGTTCTTTCACCCTTTGGCTCAGTTCTGGTTATGTCACCATTGTGAAGAGCTATGGGATGGTATCTGTGACATATTTTACATACTTTCTTTCTACAAACTTTCCCTTTGTGACCCATTTTTAAACACCCTGTAGATAACCATCTTTCTTTAGGAAAATTGTGCCAGATATTAACATCAAGTTTCGCAAATTCCATGCAATCATCTAAATCATGATCCTTTGCACAGTAGTGACAGAACTGTCCTTTCCTTTCCTGCTCCTAGGGATACTGTTTGTTGGCTTGTACGTTCACTTTACTTTGGAATGAACACATTGGTTTTCCTTCAGTTGATTTAGCCATGAAAGTTCTGCTCCCTTTATTCTTTGTCATGGTGTTTGATTCCCTTGGTTTCCATTTGGCTGCTTGTTTCAGTTTTGTTCTAGTCATTTACTTCCCTATTTACTGAATCCCAGGAAACAAAGGGATTGCTTGCTCTTTTTGCTTCCTTCTGGATAAATTTACATAACATTTAAAATGGTGGGTGGTGCTCTTCATCACTACAACGAGTGCTGCTGTTACTGTTAGTGTCGAGATATGTCATCACTTGTTTTCTCCAGTCATGAACCATATGATCAGGGAGTTTTGTTAGCATCTTTCTCTGCTCCCTAGGGTCGTCCAGAAATTACAAGTGAGTAGAGTGTTGTATTGCAGCTAGACAGTACTTAAAAAATCTAAGAATACTGTTAAGGCTAGACCATTATGCTGAGAGATTGGTGGCCAATTCGTTAACTTTCTTGTGTAAGCATCAGCTATGATACTTTTGTTTCCAAATCTCTCCCTAAGAATTTTTTTTTGCCTGTCCATAGTCAGCATCAGTTAAGGTAGGTTAACATTTTAATAGCATCCTTTGCTTCACCAGCACTAGAAGTTCTAGATTCTACATAAGTTTCAAAGTTTATTTCTCTAATCTCTTAATTCTGTCTGATTTCTTTTATTTGTCTAATCTTCTTTGTAGCCGCATTGGCAGGTCTTCATTAGCTTTCAGGTGATCTGTTTTACTGATCACACCCATCATCGTAGGATTGAGGAAAGGCAGCTCTCTCTCTCTCTCTCTCTCTCTCTCTCTCTCTCTCTCTCTCTCTCTCTCTCTCTCTCTCTCTCTCTCTCTCTCTCTCTCTCTCTCTCTCTCTCTCTCTCTCTCTCTCTCTGACATTTATTGATGAGGTAGGCATGACTGTTACACCTGCGAACAAGTTCTGAGTCTCAATTTCCTATAAAATGACATTATATACTGATATCAAACACTTTCAACATATTACAGTATTCATCAACAATACATGTAATCAAGTTGACAATATGACAGTCGGTTTTTACTACAAAATTAAAGTATTTACCTCGGTCACCTTCCTGCTTATCTTTGTCTGAGGGCAACTTGGCCGTGAGTGACCAGCATTCTCAAATTTCTGTCCTGAAATTATCATACACATCCGTCAAAAATTATCATATTTTCAGCTAGATTATCATACATCAACATTCACCTGCCTACTTTTAAAGACTTTAAACACTTTATTACGCTTGAGAAGTATACATATATCATTACATACAATTTTTAATAGGTCAAACAGCCCCTCACAAGCAGGAGCTTTATGGGCGAGTAAAAATTTTAATTTTGGGAATAACATATTTTATAAAATAGTTGAAGAGATAATACAAGCTAATAACATATTTTATAAATAATACAGGAGATAATACAAGCTAATAGGAACTATTATTATTAATATAAATCATACTAATAATACAGCACAATGATGGTAACTCTAGTAATGTAATATAATAATACTATAATATCTATGATAGTAGTGTAGAAATGTATCAGTATTTATTATCTGTAGATTGCAATGTGTGACTAGTAAGAGAGCAGCATGTGTCTCTTAAATTTAACTTTAAATGATAGGTTGAGTGAGTGTTTGGTATATAATGGTATATTATTCCATATTTTAGGTCCTAGATACATTAGTGAATGTTTGTATAATGTTAAATGGGGTCTGGGTATATTTAGTGAGTACTGGTTCCTGGTTAAATAATTGTGCACAGGCTGTGTATTGTAGTTACTAGAATTTATTTTTTTGGTACATGTAAGATGCAATACTGAGTTTTGATAAGTCAGCAAGATTTAAGATATTTAGTTGTTTAAGTAGTGGGGGTGTATGTTCACTGTAATCACTGTTGGTTATTATTCTGATTTTTTTTTCTTTATGTAGAACATTAAGACTGTAAAGATGACAAGGGTAAGTTTGGGACCAAATAGGATTACAATACTTGAGATAGGGATATATGTGGGTGTAATACAAACATTTAAGAACATTATTTGGGGAAGATATTTTATTTTTGTGGAGGAGTGGAATAGTTCTTGATAATCTTAGACATAGGTTGGATGAGTGGTGCTTAAAAGTTAGATTTTTGTCAAAAGTTATTCCAAGGAATTTAATTTTCTCTACTTGCGAGATGTCATCATTTAGTATAGTTAAATTGGGTAAAGGTTGATAGTAGGTAATATTTTGGGTAAATAGCATGTAGTAAGTTTTAGAGATATTAGCAGTAAGTTTATTAGCTAAGCATCAGTTTGAGAAATTTTTAAGTTCTATATTTGGCTTATTAATTAGCTCAATTGGTTTTCCTCCTGTCATATAAAGTTTTGAATCATCTGCAAATAATATAGTATGAAGTATATCAGATACATTGGAGATATCATTAATGTATAGGAGAAAGAGTATAGGGTTCAGTATACATCTTTGTGGTACTCTTAGGTTTACAGTTTTCATTGGGGATAATGATATACTGATACCTGTATATTTATTTAAATAAGACTGAAACCAGTCACAGATGCATCCATGACTGGTTTTTGTCTGTTCTGCAAAATATCACAAAATATACCATTGGAACATTAGACACCAATAAGGATTTGTTAGGCATTTGATATAAGTTCTGAAAAGCATTGCATGTTACGAGACGCTATCGCATACTCACCATTTTATAGGTTGATGACTGAATCATCGTGGATTTCTGGAGAGTTTGGGTCACTTGCTACACCAGTTGAATATAGTGCTTGGGAAGTGATACGCCTTATAATATAAATCTTGGATGGATGGAATGAGGTGCAGTTACAGTTTCCTTTGCTTGTTACAGACTGTTTTGCTAAAAGAATGTCCCTTACTGATGCTGTTTTGAGTTTGTTTCTGTCTTTAGTTTTCATTCCATTTATGTCCGAGAAACATCTTTCGCAATTTGCATTTGCATGGGGCAATGAAAGGCATGCTAGTGGAAAGTCAGACACGCACTTGTATTTTGAACATCCCTCGCTATCCAGAATCAGCCTTATCTCCCCCCAAAACAAATCAGGAGCTTTGTCTTTTATTTTTCAATTTCCTTGCCCCCACTCGTGATGTTTTCTGGGAGATCTTCGAACTCAAGCTTCCTCCATTCTTCATCTAATTGCTGCAGTGTGGCATCATCTCCAGCAATGATGTGTAGAAGATGGACTGCCAGAGGAACCAGACTAGGTTCGCTTACTTCTTTCTTACCCAGAACGTAGGCTGGCTCCAAGATAGACAGTCTTGAGAGAACTGGGTCCTCAAAATCAAGTCTCTTCCTGCTCTGTTCTGCAGCTGTGACAAGGAAAGATCTGCACCTCTTCCGGAATTCAGTCATTTTGTCTCTATCCTTATACAGATCAGGAGTACTCGTTACTCTTTCAAGCACAGAAGCTCCCAAGTACACCTGTTCCGGCATATTCCATTCACGCTCATTTCTTGGTTCATTATTACCAAGCGGTTGCTTCATCACAGTGTCTCTCTGCATGAACATCAACAGTATATCTTTGTACAGACTACAAACTTGCCTATAAAGTGCATTTATCAGAACTCTTTCACTTTGAAAATGAAGGTTAAAATGGGTGAATCTGGGATACACTGATTCAAGGAAGCAATAATAAAAAGACTAACGAAATGGCTATGCAATAGTTCAAAAGCATTCATTACTGCGTGTGAATAGCTCTTACTCTGCTGATTGTGTAAGTCTGTGAAAAAAGAGCTGCAGAGCACCCCATTATTCCAGCATCCTCTTGATGACAGCACTGTAGGAGAGCCATCTTGTACATGATGGTGATTTTAATTCTGTCTTTCTATTCCAGTAAACTCTTGAAATTCACAAAACTGTGCCATTCGTTTCGAAGAATGTTTCAGTGTATTGTTCACACCATGTGCTAACTGCTCAATGCACTGTGGCAACTGTTTACACGCCTCAGAGGCACACGTGTGTGCTGAGTGACATATACATTTCATCATGTATATACCTGGGCAAGCAGTCTTAATTCTGCTACTATCAGAATTTTTTGCATCCATCATGGTGCTACAGCCATCTGAGCCAAATCTAATTATATCATCAACTGGCACTACAAAATCACTGAATGATTCTATTGCTAGTTGCACCTTCATTTGCAGTCTCTGAGTTATCACTGCTGAAGACTGGCATCATGTCCCAAAACTTGCTAACAACACCATTTTCTTCTGCACACTGCACCATTATAAACAAGTTCTGAGATACTGAAATGTTCATAGACTCATCCACTAGAATACTAAACTTGCTTTTCAATTTATTTGCCAGGTCCTGCTTATGACACTTAGCCATAACATTACCACATATGTTTTGACACTGTTCTTTTCATTTTTACCTTTTTAGCAATGCTAGGAGGAGGCAGTAGACACCTGCCGAAACGATAATTACTCCCATTGAGGTTTGAAGCACTGTTCAGGGGTGCTGTGAACTTATCATTAAACCCAGCTGTGACCTCACTGAACGTTTCCCTTTGTGTCTCACAACACAAGGGGGCAGTCACAGCCTGCCCTCTAAAGACAACTCTCTTCCTCCACACAAAACTACAAGCACCTAATAACACACACACCTTCACTCAAAAATTTTAAAATCATCATGGCGACTCCTACACCAGCCTTGGAGTCCACATCTGGGGAGGGGACCATAAATGTCCCCAGGTCGGACTGCCTTTCTGTCGACGACCCTAAGTGTCTTGACACCCTCCTCAACATTTTCTTCATTAACTTCTGCAACATTCGCGGTCTAAGATCTAATATTCAATCTGTAAAACACCACCTCCCCTCTTCTAAACCTCATTTTTTTTTCCTCACAGAAACTCAGGTGTCTGAGACAACTGACAGTAGCCCCTTTTCTGTTCCCTCCTACTTTCTCTATCCTCATTTTCAATCCAAAGCTGGATGCTGCGTTTATGTGCGCAATGACTTAACCTGCTCTCGTGTCCACGCTCTTGAATCTTCCGAGTTTTCCACCATCTGGCTACGAAGATAGAGTCACTCTCATACTAAATTTATCTGTGCTGTATACCTCTCACCTAACTCCTCTGACTATAAGAAATTCTTTGACTACCTAACTTCCAAAGTGGAGCTCATTCTGACCCTCTTCCCTTTTGCAGAGATCTCCATTCTTGGAGACTTCAATGTTCACCACCAGCTTTGGCTTTCCTCTCCCTTCACTGACCATCCTGGTGAACTAGCCTACAACTTTGCTATCCTCCATGACCTAGAGCAATTGGTGCAACACCCTACTCGTATTCCTGGCCGTCTTGGAGATACGCCCAACATTCTTGACCTTTACCTGACCTCTAATCCTTCTGCTTATACTGTCACCCTTTCTTCTCCGTTGGGCTCCTCCGATCATAATCTCATATCTTTATCTTGTCCTATTGCTCCAATCCCTCCTCAGGATCCCCCTAAGTGAAGGTGCCTCTGGCGTTTTGCCTCTGCTAGTTGGGGGGATATGAGGAGGTATTTTGCTGATTTTCCTTGGGACGACTACTGCTTCCGTGTCAGAGACCCGTCTTTGTGTGCTGAGCGCAAAAGAGAGGTGATAGTGTCTGGCATGGAGGCGTACATTCCTCACTCTTTTTCTCGTCCTGAACCTAGGTTTAACACAGCTTGTTCTCGTGCTATACATGATAGAGAGGTGGCCCACAAAAGTACTTAAGCCTTCCATCACCAGAATCTCATGCACTTTATATTTCTGCCCGGAACCATGCCAAGTTTGTTCTCCAACTAGCCAAAAACTCCTTCATTAACAGAAAATGTCAAAACCTTTCAAGATCTAACTCCCCTCGTGATTTCTGGCATCTAGCCAAAAATATCTCCAATAACTTTCTTCTTCTTTCCCTCCTCTATTTCAACCAGATGGCACCACTGCTATCACATCTATTTCTAAAGCTGAACTCTTCGCTCAAACCTTTGGTAAAAACTCTACCTTGGACGATTCTGGGCTCGTTCCTCCCTCTCCTCCACCCTCTGACTACTTCATGCCACGTATTAAAATTCTTCGCAATGATGTTTTCCATGCCCTTGCTGGCCTAAACCCTCGGAAGGCTTATGGACCTAATGGGGTCCCTCCTATTGTTCTCCGAATCTGTGCCTCCGTGCTTGCACCTTGCCTAGTCAAACTCTTTCAGCTCTGTCTGTCAACATCTACCTTTTCTTCTTGCTGGACAGCTTCTATGAAGTTAGGTGTTCTGAGACGTCTCCGCCAGTTTTTCTCACCCCCCCAGCTGCTAACTCTGTACAAGGGCCTTATCCGTCCATGTATGGAGTATGCTTCACATGTCTTGGGGGGTTCCACTCATACTGCTCTTCTAAACAGGGTGGAATCAAAAGCTTTTCGTTTCATCAACTTCTCTCCTCTAAGTGACTCTCTTCAGCCTCTCTCTCACCGCCGCAATGTTGCATCTCTAGCTGTCTTCTACCGCTATTTTCATGCTAACTGCTCTTCTGATCTTGCTAACTGCATGCCTTCCCTCCTTCTGCGGCCTCGCTGCACAAGACTTTCTTCTTTCTCTTACTCCTATTCTGTCCACCTCTCTAACGCAAGAGTTAACCAGTATTCTCCATCATTCATCCCTTTCTCTGGTAAACTATGGAACTCCCTGCCTGCTTCTGTATTTCCACCTTCCTATGACTTGAATTCCTTCAAGAGGGAAGTTTCAAGACACTTATTCATCAATTTTTGACCACTGCTTTGACCCTTTTATGGGACTGGCATTTCAGTGGGCATATATTTTAATTGGATTTTTGTTGCCCTTGGCCAGTGTCCTTCCTACATAAAAAAAATAAATAAATAAATAAATAAAAAATGGCTGAGTCAGGAAAACATTCTTTGATAACATCACATAGATGATCAGCCATTCTATAACTTGTGTTATGTTCAACCATCATCGCTGTTAGCTTGATTTCTGGAACTTTAAGTGAATCTCCCTTGTTAGAGTGTCCATGTGCACTGGCAAATGCTTCTGGCATAGTTTTTGTTGAATTAGATATGTGTGTTTTGAATTAGATATTTGTTGCACACACATTTTGATGCTTCCCACTTTTCTCATGAAGCTTTACTATTGTTAACTGTGCAGTAATTTCAACACCAGATTTTTTTTATACACTGCTTTACATGAGTCCTTCCTGGATGGCCTTAACCATGGAAATTCTTTTTCCGAGACTTCTCTGTACTTTTGTTCACACCTTGCTTTTTCTTGGTTTCTATTGCGTTTTCACTATTCACGGCACTGCGTTTATCTGCCATTCTCTTTGCTGTGAAATGTGCCACGTTATACGAATTTAGCCAGGCAGAGAGAGAAAGCCCCCCCCCCCCTCTCTCTCTCTCTCTCTCTCTCTCTCTCTCTCTCTCTCTCTCTCTCTCTCTCTCTCTCTCTCTCTCTCTCTCTCTCTCTCTCTCTCTCTCTATCTATCTATCTATCTATGTATCTATCTATCTCTCCTCTCTCTCTCTCTCTCTCTCTCTCTCTCTCTCTCTCTCTCTCTCTCTCTCTCTCTCTCTCTCTCTCTCTCTCTCTCTCTCTCTCTCTCTCTCTCTCTCTCTCTCTCTCTCTCTCATCCACCTTTCACTTGATCAACAAATCTCAAGGTAACACAGCCACCTGATTCTATTTCATGATTACTATTATTCTGTTTATTTATTTATTTATTGTAATCTTAGGTACAATAACACTATGTAACAGTTTTTGTCTCTGACAAGCAAGTGTTATTTTCCAACTCTTTCCATTGCAAAACAATAGGATATGTCCATTATTCCTTTCAAACTTTGCTTTTGTTTTTTTTTAATGATTTTTTTGCCCCATAATAGCTAAATTTCACCATTTTCCTGTTACTGTCAAAGATAAATTATTTGTTCTTCTCTTGATGAATTGACCACATACATAGCAGAATGTATCTGGAGAATGATTGCAGCCTCTTGATGCCATTTCACTTCTTGTGATGTGTCTTCTCAGGCAGCCAAAACAGAACTGATTGGTGGTCTGCAAGCCCCTACTTTTATATTGTCAAGCAGTACTCTAGAATATTCTTAGTGTTTCTAGAATGTGTTCCAGAATGTTCTTAATCTTTCTAAAATATTCTTGAACCTACTTTACAATATTTTGAATCATTCTAGAAAATTCTTGTAGATTCTAGAAAATCCTTGATACTTCAACATATTTCTACAGTATTCTAGAAAGTTCTAGAATATTATGGAATTGTTTACATTGAATAAGATGTCCTAAAATGTTCTAAAAACTTCTAAAAGTGTCTGATAGAATATTCTGGAAGATTTGAAATCTTTGAAATGTAAGCAAATTCTTCTAAATATGAAAATTTTCTTGATAAATCTGGTAAGTTCAAGAGTGATCTTATTAAAATTGAAAATCTTTAGAACACTTTATAGTTTCATTGTTATTTGCAATATTTCAAAAGCAATTAGATAAGCAATTGCAATTTTGCAAAGGTCTTTACCTGACATAAAAACCAATAGTAACCCATACTATAATGAAATAAGGCAAAAATGTAAATCCATTGTTCTAACTACAAAAAAAAAAGTTTTACGATCAAAATAACTTTTTCTATTTTACTTAGGTGGAAATAACTTAAAAATTATGGTTTGGGGCTAACAACAAGACAAAAGTGAAATTTTGTTACATAGTGTATTCCTTTCCTTCAGCTGATGCACACTCCTTGTCTCTGTCACCTCCTCTGTGATGTGTGTCTGTGTGTCTGTGTGCCTCACTGCCTCACCCCTTGTGCATCACAGTGAGTATCCATATCATTTGTGTGCTCATTGTTTATCACAGTTTTTCAGTGATTAGTTCCTTCACTGCTCCACATCACTGCCATTACCACTGCTGCTACTGCTATTGTCACTACTTTTTTTTTTTTATGTAGGAAGGACACTGGCCAAGGGCAACAAAAATCCAGTAAAAAAATATGCCCACTGAAATGCCAGTCCCATAAAAGGGTCAAAGTACTGGTCAGAAATTGATAAATAGGTGTCTTGAAACCTCCCTCTTAAAGGAATTCAAGTCATAGGAAGGTATAAATACAGAAGCAGGCAGGGAGTTAGCAGGATCAGAAGAGCAGTTAGCATGAAAATAGCGGTAGAAGACAGCTAGATATGCAACATTGCGGCGGTGAGAGAGGCTGAAGACAGTCAGTTAGAGGAGAGGAGTTGATGAGACGAAAAGCATTTGATTCCACCCTGTCTAGAAGAGCAGTATGAGTGGAACCCCCCCAGACATGTGAAACATACTCCATACATGGACGGATAAGGCCCTTGTACAGAGTTAGCAGCTGGGGGGGTGAGAAAAACTGGCGGAGACGTCTCAGAACACCTAACTTCATAGAAGCTGTTTTAGCTAGAGATGAGATGTGAAGTTTCCAGTTCAGATTATAAGTAAAGGACAGACCGAGGATGTTCAATGTAGAAGAAGGGGACAGTTGAGTGTCAATGAGGAAGAGGGGATAGTTGTCTGGAAGGTTGTGTCGAGTTGATAGATGGAGAAATTGAGTTTTTGAGGCATTGAACAATACCAAGTTTGCTCTGCCCCAATCAGAAATTTTAGAAAGATCAGAAGTCAAGCGTTCTATGGCTTTCCTGCGTGATATGTTTACCTCCTGAAGGGTTGGACGTCTATGAAAAGACGTGGAAAAGTGCAGGGTGGTATCATCACCGTAGGAGTGGATAGGACAAGAAGTTTGGTTTAGAAGATCATTAATGAATAATAAGAAGAGAGTGGGTGACAGGACAGAACCCTGAGGAACACCACTGTTAATAGATTTAGGAGAAGAACAGTGACCGTCTACCACAGCAGCAATAGAACGGTCAGAAAGGAAACTTGAGATGAAGTTACAGAGAGAAGGATAGAAACCGTAGGAGGGTAGTTTGGAAATCAAAGCTTTGTGCCAGACTCTATCAAAAGCTTTTGATATGTCCAAGGCAACAGCAGAAGTTTCACCAAAATCTCTAAAAGAAGATGACCAAGACTCAGTAAGGAAAGCCAGAAGATCACCAGTAGAGCGGCCTTGACGGAACCCATACTGGCGATCAGATAGAAGGTTGTGAAGTGATAGATGTTTAAGAATCTTCCTGTTAAGGATAGATTCAAAAACTTTAGATAGGTAGGAAATTAAAGCAATAGGAACAGGTTGAATGTAGGCAAACTTCCAGCAAGAAGGAAAGGTAGATGTTGACAGACAGAGCTGAAAGAGTTTGACTAGGCAAGGTGCAAGCACGGAGGCACAGTTTCGGAGAACAATAGGAGGGACCCCATCAGGTCCATAAGCCTTCCAAGGGTTTAGGCCAGCAAGGGCATGGAAAACATCATTGCGAAGAATTTTAATACGTGGCATGAAGTAGTCAGAGGGCGGAGGAGAAGGAGGAACAAGCCCAGAATCATTGAAGGTAGAGTTTTTAGCAAAGGTTTGAGCGAAGAGTTCAGCTTTTGAAATAGATGTGATAGCAGTGGTGCTATCTGGTTGAAATAGAGGAGGGATAGAGAAAGAAGCAAAGTTATTGGAGATATTTTTGGCTAGATGCCAGAAATCATGACGGAAGTTAGATCTTGAAAAGTTTTGACATTTGCTATTAATGAAGGAGTTTTTGGCTAGTTGGAGAACAGACTTGGCATGGCTCCGGGCAGAAATATAAAGTGCATGAGATTCTGGTGATGGAAGGCTTAAGTACCTTTTCTGGGCCACCTCTCTATCATGTATAGCACGAGAACAAGCTGTGTTAAACCAAGGTTTAGAAGGTTTAGGACGAGAAAAAGAGTGAGGAATGTACGCCTCCATGCCAGACACTATCACCTCTGTTATGCGCTCAGCACACAAAGATGGGTCTCTGACACGGAAGCAGTAGTCATTCCAAGGAAAATCAGCAAAATACCTCCTCAGGTCCTGCCAACTAGCAGAGGCAAAACGCCAGAGGCACCTTCGCTTAGGGGGATCCTGAGGAGGGATTGGAGTGATAGGACAAGATAAGGATATGAGATTGTGATCGGAGGAGCCCAACGGAGAAGAAAGGGTGACAGCATAAGCAGAAGGATTACAGGTCAGGAAAAGGTCAAGAATGTTGGGCGTATCTCCAAGACGGTCAGGAATATGAGTAGGGTGTTGCACCAATTGCTCTAGGTCATGGAAGATAGCAAAGTTGTAGGCTAGTTCACCAGGATGGTCAGTGAAGGGAGAGGAAAGCCAAAGCTGTCGGTGAACATTGAAGTGTCCAAGAATGGAGATCTCTGCAAAAGGGAAGATGGTCAGAATGTGCTCCACTTTGGAAGTTAAGTAGTCAAAGAATTTGTTATAATCAGAGGAGTTAGGTGAGAGGTATACAGCACAGATAAATTTAGTATGAGAGTGACTCTGTATTCGTAGCCAGATGGTGGAAGACTCGGAAGATTCAAGAGCATGGGCACGAGAGCAGGTTAAGTCATTGCGCACATAAACGCAGCATCCAGCTTTGGATCGAAAATGAGGATAGAGAAAGTAGGAGGGAATAGAAAAGGGGCTACTGTCAGTTGTCTCAGACACCTGAGTTTCTGTGAGGAATAGAAGATGAGGTTTAGAATAGAAGGGGTGGTGTTCTACAGATTGAAAATTAGATCTTAGACCGCGAATGTTGCAGAAGTTAACGAAGAAAAAGTTGAGGGGGGTGTCAAGACACTTAGGGTCGTCGACAGAAAGGCAGTCCGACCTGGGGACATTTATGGTCCCCTCCCCAGATGGGGACTCTGAGGCTGGTGTAGGAGTCGCCATGACGATTTAAAAATTTTTGAGTGAAGGGTGTGTGTGTTATTACGTAGGTGCTTGTAGTTTTGTGTGGAGGAAGAGAGTTGTCTTTAGAGGGCAGGCTGTGACTGGCCCCTTGTGTTATGAGACACAAAGGGAAATGTTCAGTGAGGTCACAGCTGGGTTTAATGATAAGTTCACAGCACCTCCTGAACAGTGCAGGTGTCTACTGCCTCCTCCTCATATTGACTTTATTTTGCTGTAACATCTCAGCAGTACCACTACTGGTACTTTGCATCGGCTTAACATCACCACCGTTGGCCATGCACTCGGGATTCACATCTGTTGTCATTCCAGCAATGGGCAGTGGTGTAAACCTGGACGCACATTCTTTTCTCCAGTGGCAATGAAAAGCAGGTGCTCACGCTGGTGTGGATCCCTCAAGGGAATAAAATTCAGTGATGACTCCCCAAAATTTTTCACAACAGCATATTGGTGTTTACATGGGGCACCATTCATCCCAGCCGTACATGTGCATGTCCAAATTGATGTATCAACATGGTAGACTATATCTTGCTTTGACTGGCTCCTCACTTCATAGTTATGGGCATCGATCTTGATTATGTCATCTTTGGGGATTGATGATCCTCCAGGGAGAAATCTCTTGGAAACAGTGACATCCACACGCCCATTGGCAAGGTCTATCAAACGGCGTTCATAATAAGACGGCAGTCGTGTCACCAAGAAGTCCAGTAATTGTGCAATGTTATATGTACGGACACGTTCAAAAATTTTATCCTTGAGAATCCTCATGGCTGCTTTTGCATAATTGTTTGTGTTATTCCCACGGACAAGCAGGTCATGCCGGTAGCACACAGCCCATGCCTGACGATGATCATACAACTTCTTACAGTGGGCCAAATAGTTTGGGTACAGGCTTGCTATATCATTAGCCTGTACTCGTACCTCAGGATAAGCCTCCTCAAGAGCTATAACACTGCCGGCAAATGTCATTTTCTTCACAGCTGAAAGCAACTGAAGACGATGATGCTTTCTGATATTGTTCTTCCCTTCCCGCAAGAATCTCCAAACTGCTTGGAGCAAGTGAAAAACACAGAGAATCAACGTAGCCTCAGGAAAGACCTCGTGAAGACTCTGCCTTTCTGCCTCACTGTCATCAGACAAAAACACCAAGGGTCCACTCGAACTTCGACCAAAGAATCCATCTTTCGGTAAGATCTCTAGGTAGAGCCTTAAAGCCTGAGTTATGCAGTCACGCGACTCAGATGTGACAATGAGGTATCCAAGAGGGAAACCGCCTGTTGAACTGTGGGGCAACATCATGAAGATTCGACAATCGTATCTGTCCATACCTCCTGATGCATCAATAAACACAAGTTCCCCACTATAGGCATGGTTTTGATGCACACGTTTCATTAGTGGTGTACAAAGAGCAATCACAATCTTGCCATTTATGTATTTTATTTTACCACACACCTCTCCTTGCTTACTATTGTAGCTTTCTATGGCTGCTTCCAAATCATGCAGCATCTGCTCACCACTTGCAGCACCAGAGGTTTTGTCAAATATCTTCCTGTACAGCCTAGAATAGTGAGAATATTTATTAGCAAATAAATTTAAGTAACACTTGTTCACATCACGTTTTCACCCCAAAATTGAAATAACTTTATGTCAAATTAAAACTCTGAAGTTTACTAATTCAACTTGATATAAAACAACTGAACTTAATTTAGATTAACTGAATTTCTTAATCTTACCTGTGACAGAACTGTATATCTGGACAATTGGCACGATCTGCAGCTTTCGTAAACATAGTCTTTCTCATGTTCCAGTTGCATGTCTAACTTATGTGTGTTCAGTGCAGATGCAGGAGAATGGCCTTTGGCATACAGGTTTTTGAAGATCTCTATGGTATCCTCACTAACATCTCTATGTTTAAGGGTATCTGCACTGTTGATCATGTGGTTATAAATGTGTTTGATCTTGACCACAGTTGGATAGATCGGCAAGTGAAGGTCTTTATTTTTGGTTCTAGAACGGAGAAGATGTAGATTTCAGTTAAATGTAGAATTTACAGCAATTTATCTGACATAGATATTTTAATCTAAATTAAGTACATTTTCTTATATTCGATGCCTTGTCTCATGGACCAGAAAAAAAAATTTGGAAAGTTTAGTTAAGACCGGCGTAACATCGAAGATCATATGCCAGAGAGAAACAGAAGTGGAAGAAATTACAGTTGAGGAGGACAGGGCAAACGGGAAACGGGTCACAGCCACCCAAATTACACCAGGTACCCATTTCACTTCTTGGGTGGACAGAGGGTTAGGGCTTACGGAAAAATTGCCTAAGATAATTCCACTCCGCCGAAATTCGAACCCGAGCTCTCTCAGTTATGAGCCGAGCGTCATAATCAATAGACCACGGAGCACCCTCAAGCGACTGAATGAAAGTAGTAATGCTCTTTATATTGGCATATGTAATGGTCAGTTGTTCCCTTGGGGAATTAACATAAGATCACACAAGAGAGTCTGTTTAGCTTTTTTTTTTTATTTAAAGTATTCGTACTAACTACACTATTAAGAAGACTATTCCAGGTGTCCACTACTCTATTTACCAAACCAGTTTTAACCATTATCTCTTCTAAAACGAAATTTATCCAACTTAAAACCGTTGATTCTAGTTCTGTCTTGACTATCTACCAATCATCAAAACTGCTTATATTGCTATTATTGATACCCTTGAACCATTTCAATTCCTCAGTCATGTAGGCATTTTGCAGTTTCCAACATTCTCTTATGCTATTATGTTATCATTTAGGTGTAATGTTCACACTGTTACCTGTTAATTTTGTTACTTAAACTACGACTACATGTACGAGTAAACTCCCGTACTTAGGGTTAATCGGTGGAACTTACTTGCTCAGTTGTACAGGTATTCCTTTAACAGTCAAATTAAGTTGTGCTGGACAATGTGTGTTCTTAGATGAAGTTTTCTGATTGGCTGTCACTGAACGTGGCAATGTCTTGTGCTGGCATCGATAGAAGATTTTGAAAAGGTTCGCCTTACCACTTGTAGGCTTTGTTGCTTCTACCCGGAGAGTAACCTTACTAATCTTTTGGTATTATTTGATCCAAGTTCTAGCATTTTCTTCAGTGTCAATGGCTATTCTGAACTCTGTTTCATATCCTTTGTCCACGATTTGATGCTTGCAAATATGATAATCATAACCAGTTGGTAAGGAATCCTGCAACAAGCATGTAGGGTGCAATAATAGGTAGCAATTACTTGCTGGATTCTAATATTCTGAACCAAAATTTCAGAAATCAGAAGCATCTGATAGAACTGATAATCAACAGAGCATATAAACATTACTCTTCTTAGTTATGTATTAAGCAACTGCAGAAAACTTACATATAGGTCTGGGTAATTCTTGATGGAAATATCTTCATTTTTCCCCCTTGAACTGTCGAAATCACACAGATTTATAGACGCATCCATAATTGATGACTTAGAAGGATGCATGTCAAGTTTCGATGACGAGTGTACCGTCTGTGCGTACCGTCCTCGTTAGCAGATGGTACAGTCTACTCGGGGAGAGACAAATCCAGAGGTTGAACTGTCGCTATAATAAATAACATATTTCCATTTAATGTAATTCATGTAAAGGTGTTATGAAGGTAAGGCAGTTAAGATGTAAAACTTGAATACGTATTTTAGCCTTTGTGTAAGTAACAAAATTAACAGGTAACAGTGTGAACATTACACCTAAATGATAACATAATAGCATAAGAGAATGTTGGCATTAAATACACCCCAGCAGTCTAGGTGTATATATATATGTATATATATATATATATATATATATATATATATATATATATATATATATATATATATATATATATATATATATATATATATATATATATATATATATATATATATATATATATATATATATATATATATATATATATATATATATATATATATATATATATATATATATATATATATATATACCTAGACTGCTGGGGTGTATTTAATGCCCACGCCTGAAATTCATGTCAATGTGGCAAAAAGGATCATATTCCTCAAGCCCCTCGTCACCTCCATGGTCACATTCCTACTTTTCGGAATCCCACCAAGTGCTCCTATAGCACTCATACATTTCAAAGCTCTAGTCCTTATTTCACCACCTTTCTCTCTATGCTTACCTAATGCTGTCCCAAGATACTTGAACTCGTTATACCAACTTCCATTTTCTCTTCACCCATCACTATATCTCACAACTCTGTGTCTGACATATTCGCTCTAAGAGCATGGCGTTCATACCTCCACAACCTCGATCCCTCTCCTCTGAAACACCATCAGCTTACTTTTCACTCAGTTTCCTTCTTACTCGTAGACACCCAATAGATAGACTATTCCATAAAGCTTCCCTATCTAACATATCATGTGCCTCCTTCAGATCCATGAAGACTGATTATAATTTTTTACCCTCTCCTAGATACTCCTCCACGATCATCTTAATTGCAAGTATCTCATCCACGCAACCCTTCCTTTTTTTCTGAAACCGCCTTCCTGCTTACTCACCTCTGTTATTCCCAATAGCTACCATTTCAGTCTGTGTTCTCCAAGAAACTTTTTCATTATAATCCATTATAAGCTACTGCACTTACTCATACTACCTGTACTTTTGTAGAGAAGCACAATTATTGCCTTCCTCCACTCCTATGAAACTTCTTTCTGCCACCAGACAAGTTTACACATCAGGAACATCCACTCTACCACTATGTTTCCTCTATACAGTACTTAAATATTTCTGGAGTTGTTCCATCAGTACCTACAGTTTTACAACATCATAACCTAGATATTTTCTCTACTTTTGCTCTCTCAATCTCTTTCTCCACACAAGCTCACTTTTTATACCTGCTCCCATACCCATACTTGATACAGTACTTAGCTTCCTCAGTGGTGTTCGGACTCGCATTCCTTAAAAATTTTAGATGTTTCTTCCATACTCCAGTGTCCAGCCACTTCTAGTTCACCATCTACAAGCCTACCATGTTATTATTCTCTCTCTCTCTCTCTCTCTCTCTCTCTCTCTCTCTCTCTCTCTCTCTCTCTCTCTCTCTCTCTCTCTCTCTAAACGAAGTGACATTACCAGAAAAGTGTCTTTTCAGTGTTTTGAACCTGTCATATACAAAAACGCCAAAATGCATGCAATTAACCCTATATAAGAAACAAACCGATATGATAAGAAACGTATATTAAACCAGGTACCTTATATAATGAAATAAAGCAATATTATCAGACACTTTTATTATCAGTGTTTTTTTTTAGATTCTTACATACAAAAGTCGTAAAACCCGTGAATCGCACTCCATATGGAAATACAGAACATTACCATCAATGTGTGTTTTGAGTGTTTTTCATAATGTTTCGTACCAATACACGAAAATGCATGCAAAACACTTTACATGGGGAAACGAAACGACATTTCTAGATAGGTGCCTTTTCAGTGTTTTTCAGCTTTTTAGGCACAAAAACGCATGGGAAGCACAGTTTATTGGAATACAAAACAACATTACTAATAACGTGTTTTTTTTAGTGTTTTTGAGCTTCTTAAGTAACAAAACGCTAAAATGCATGCAAATGTCCGCATATAGGGAAACGAAAGGATATTATCAGAAACGTGCATAATTAATGTTTTTCAGCTTATTAGGTACACTATAGAGACACAGAATGACATTACCAAAAACGTGCATTTTGAGTGTTTTTCTCATTGTTAGGTACCAAAACACCAAAATGCATGCATATGTAGCGAAGGTGAGGTGCTACTTGGCCGCCCGGAAGTTGCTCAAGCGAGAAGTGTAGGCTCCCAACTATGACTCTTGGTCCTAGCAGTGTTTAGTCCTTGAAGGGTAACAATTTCCAGTGTCATAACAGTGTAGCACTGGCAAAGGAAACTTAGCCTGGGTATTCTCTGTCTATTCAGTAAAAACATGAACAATATATGCAAAATTACATTACATAATAAATAAAATACACAAAACTATAGAAAAAGAGAGTGTATGTGTGTGTGTATGTCTGTGTGAAGAAAGGAGTAATATGATGTATTGAGAAGATGTGTAACACATGTGTCAAAGAGCGTGCACAGAATGTGTACAAGTAAGAGATATGTATAAAGTGAGGATAGAAGAGATGAAAGACAAAAGTCTGTGCAGTAGAGAGAGTGAAAACGGAAGGGTGAAAATACAACAGAGAACGGAGTGCTAGGAGCGGTGACTTGTGTCCCGCTACAGTATTCCCCCCCTAGTGACGAGGGAGGAGGAACGTAACCGTCTTCTGGTGCCGAGTGGTGTTGGTGGCGACGTTCTGGCCGATGGTGGTGATGACGGCCGGGTCACTGTGAAGGAGGTAGGCAGGCTTGACTCGGTCGATGGAGATGGTGTCAGCCTTACCATGCTTGTCCACAGTGACCGTCTTTCTCCTCCTGCTCAGGACTTTGAAGGGGCCTTGGTAGGGCTGCTGTAGGGGCTTCTTCACAGCGTCAACCCTGACGAACACGTGCGTGCAAGTGTCCAGATCCTGGCTGACAAAAGTCTTGGAGGGAGACGTGCGAGGCTGGACAGGCTGCAGACGCTGCATGAAGTCAGAGAGGTTGGCAGCAAAGTCCTGAACGCTGCAAGGAGTAGAGCGAGGTGCAGGAGTTAGGAGTTCGCCAGGTAACCTGAGCTTCGTACCATAAACGAGTTCGGTGGAGGAGTGGTGTAGGTCTTCCTTTAGTGATGTCCGTATGCCAAGGAGGACGAGAGGAAGTGCCTGGAACCAGTCTGCACGTGTGGCAGAGGCAGCTAAGGAAGACTTCAGCTGACGGTGGAATCTCTCAACGGTGCCGTTTGCCTGCGGGTGGTAACTGGCTGTCCTGAAGCGTTGGATGCCTAGTAGTGACATCACCTTGTACCACATACTGGACTCGAACTGGCTGCCACGGTCAGAAGTGAGGCTGAGAGGGACACCGAACCTGGAGATCCAAGTAGTGATGAAGGCACGTGCGACGGAGTCCGTTGTGATGTCAGCCAAAGGTGCAGCTTCCGGCCAGCGTGTGAAGCGGTCGACGCAGGTGAGAAGGTACCGGTAACCGTCAGAGTAGGGTAGTGGTCCAACGAGGTCGACATGCACGTGGTCGAACCGTGAAGAGACTGGAGTGAAGGCGGCCGCAGGAGAGCGTGTGTGTCGCCACACCTTGGAGGCTTGGCACTTGACACATGTGCGGGTCCACAGCCTGACGTCTTTGTTGATGCCAGACCAGATGAAGCGTGAGGTCATCATCTGCTGAGATGCTCGGATGCCAGGGTGGGAGAGGTCGTGCAGCTGACGAAAAACACGATACCGGTGGGTCTTCGGCAGGTAGGGCCGACAGGAATCGGTGGAAGTGTCAGCGTAAACGTGCACTGTGGTTCCTGGGAGTTGTATCTTCTTCATCTGTAGTGCGGGGTTGTCTTGGAGTTGCCGCAGCTCTTCATCGTTGGCCTGGTCAGCAGCGATGGCAGTGTAGTCGATGGGAGAAGATGACACAGAAGAGATGTTGCGCGAGAGAGCATCAGCTGGGGCGTTGTGTTCACCTTTGACGTAGCGCAAATCCGTGGTGAACTGCGAGATGAAGTCGATGTGACGCAGTTGTCGCGGTGAACAGGAGGTCTTGATGTGCAGGGACTTCGAAGTGAGTGGCTTGTGGTCGGTGTATACATGGAAGTTGCGACCTTCCACGAAGTACCGGAAACGCTTGATGGCCTTGTAGACGGCGAGAAGTTCCCTGTCGTAAGTACTGTACTTGGATTCCGCCTTGTTAAATTTCTTTGAGAAGAAAGAGAGCGGTTTCCAACCTCCGTCGACATACTGCTGTAGAACTGCTCCGATGCCGATGTCAGAAGCGTCTGTGGCGATAGAGATGATGCCATCTGGGGCAGAGAAGCTGAGAGGTGAGACGGAGCTGAGAGCTTGTTTTGCTGCTGTGAAAGCTTCCTCAGTGGCTGGAGTCCAGACTAAGGAGATGGACTGTCCTTTCTTGCAAGGCTTGATCATCGCGTAGAGCGGCTGAAGAAGTAGTGAGCAGCTGGGGATGAAGCGGTTGTAGTAGTTCAGCATCCCCAGGAATTGCTTGAGTTGGCGCTGTGTTGTAGGCTTGGGGAAGTTCTGGATGGACTCGCACTTTTCTTGCAGTGGAGTGATGCCTTCCAAGGAGACAGTGTGGCCAAGGAAGGTGATGGAGGGGACCCCAAACACAGACTTGTCGACGTAGTCGTAGTCTTGCAAACGGGTGAGTACTTGCTGGAGGTGCTGTTGGTGCGTCTCTGCGTCAGGACTGGCGATGAGGAGGTCGTCGATGTACGCGAAGCAGAAGGGGAGACCTCGAAGGACTTCGTCAATGAAGCGTTGGAAGGTTTGAGCGGCATTCCTCAAACCAAAGGGCATCTTGACGTACTCGAACAATCCGAAGGGTGTGATGAGAGCAGTCTTCGGAATGTCCGCTGGATGGACGGGGATGTGGTGAAAAGCTTTCACAAGGTCGATCCTCGAGAAGTAGGTGCATCCGGAGAGCTGAGAAGAGAACTCCTGGATGTTAGGCACTGGGTACCTGTCCTCGACGGTGCGCGAGTTGAGAGCGCGGTAGTCTCCACATAGTCGTAGTTCGCCATTTTTCTTAGGCACGATGTGGAGAGCGGAAGACCAGTTGCTGGAGCTGGGCCGTATGATGCCTTGCTGAATGAGGGACTCGAACTCTGCCTTGGCTTGTCTGGCGCGCTCTGGAGCTAGGCGGCGGGCCTTGGCGTGGGTAGGAGGTCCCTTGGTCTCGATGTGGTGCGAGACGTGGTGTGTGACCGGCTTGCTGGCTGAGTACGCTGAGCTACACATAGTACTGTATATGGAGAAACGAAAATATATTAACAGAAATGTGTCTTTTTAGTGTTTATTTTTTATTTGATTTTTTTTTATTTATTTTTTTTACGTTTTAGGCACCAAAACGCTAATATACATGGAAAGCACTTGATACTGGAAAACAAAACGTTACCAAAAAACGTTTATTTTCAGTGTTTAGGAGCTTCTTACGTACGAAAACGCTAAAATGCATGGAAATTGCATGCATTATTTTATGGAGAAACAGAATAACATTACCAAAAATGTGTATTTTGATTTTTTTTACATTGTTAGTAATAGAAACGTCAAATTCCATACAAAGAACCCTATATGATAAAAAAAAAAAATATCAGAAACATGTATTATGAATGTTCTTAAGATTTTTAGGTACGAAAAGGCAAATACGCGAAAATAACACTGTATATGGAGAAACAGAACAGCATTACCAAAAAAAAGTAAATTATGTGTTTTTCACATTGATAGGTACCAAAAAGCGAAAATTTCATGAAGAACTTTATATGGGGGAAACGAAACAATATTAGTAGAAGTATGTCTTTAGTAGAAACTTTAGTAGAAATCTTTAGTAGAAACATGTATTTTTGAGCGTTTTAGACACCAGAACGCTAAAATGCATGACAAGCACCTTATTTTGGAAAACAAAACATTAAGAAAAGGTGTCTTTTGAGTGTTTTTGAGCTTCTTACGTACCAGAACACTAAAACTCATGGAAAACTCCCATTATGGAGGATCAGAATAATATTACCAAAAATATGCATTATGAGTGTTTTTGAGTTTGCTAGGTACAGAAACAGCTAAATGCATGCAAAGTACCCTATATGGTGAAACAAAACGATGTTACAAGAAAGACTATCATGTATGTTACTGACCGTCTTAGGTAACAAAACGCTAAAACGGGTGAATAGCACTCTATATGTAGAAACAGAACATTAACAAAAAACGTGTGTTTTGAGTGTTATTCACATTCTTAGGTGCTAAAACGCCAAAATGCATGCAAAGTATCATATATATAATAACGAAAAGACATTAAGAGAAAAGTGTATTATGAGTGATTTTGAGCTTGTTCAAAATGCAAAAAAATTCATTAGTAGCACTCAATATGGAGAAACAGAACATTATTAAAAACTTGCATTTTGAGTGTTTTTCGCATTGTTAGGTACCAAAACACCAAAATGTATGCAAAGCACCCTTTATGGTGAATTGAAACCTGATTTCCAGAAAAAAAATGTCTTTTGAATGTCTTTTTGAGCGTGTTAGGCACCAAAACACTAAAAAGTATGGGAATAAAAAAGAAAAAGAAAAAGAAAATGTGTCTTTTAAATGTTTTTATCTGTTCACGCACCAAAACGCTAAAACTCGTGTAAAACACCATTTATAAAGATCACAATAGATTTAAGAAAAACGTATATTTTCAGTGTTTTTGAGCTTGCTACGTACAAAACCGTCAAAATATACTGAAAGAACACTATATGGGGAAATAAAAGAACATTACGAGAAACGTGTATTAGGAGTATTTTTTTAGCTTCTTAGTTATTAAAACGCTAAAACCCATGAATAGCTCTTTATATGGAGAAACCAAACAACATTACTAAAAGCTAGTATTTTTGAGTATTTTTTGTTTTTACATTATTAGGTATAAAAAATGCATACAAAGTCCCTTATATAGGAAAACGAAACGACATTACAAGAAACGTCTCTTCTGAGTATTTTTTTTTTTTTTTTTGTGCATGTTAGACAACAAACCGCTAAAAAGCATGGAAAGCACACTATATGGAAAAACAAAAGAACATTAGGAAAAATGTCTTTTTTTTTATTTTATTTAGCGACTTACGTAACAAAACGCTTAAACGCATGCAAAGCACCCTTTACAGACACAAAATAACTACCAAAAACAAGTATTTTCGCTGTTTTTTGAGCTTGTTACGTACATAAACGCCAAAATGCATGCAAAGTATCCTATATGGGGAGACAAAAAGACATTACGAGAAACGTGTATTATGAATGTGTATGAGCTTTTTAAATAAGAAAACACCAAAACGCGTGAATAGGTTTCTATAATAAGAAGCAGAACAACATTACAAAAATGTGTATTTTGAGTGTATTTTACGTTCTTAGATACCAAAAAGCCAAAATGCATGCTAATACTCGTATGCCAAAATGCATGTTATATATGGGGAAATTAAAGAAAATTAAGAGAAAGTTGTATTATGAAGAAAGGAAACATTTAAAGAAACGTGTCTGGTAAGTATTTATGAATGTTTTAGGCAACAAAACGCTAGAAAGCATTGAAAGTACCCTGGGCTTGAAAAAAAGTGTCTTCTCAGTACTTTTAAGCTACTTACGTACCAAAACGCTAAAACGCAGGCCAAACACCCTTTATAGAGAAATTGTATAACTTTACCAAAAAATGTGTATTTCTCAAAGTTTATGAGCTTGTTACGAAGAAAAAGGCTAAAATGCATTAAAAATACTCATTACGGAAAACGAGTATTATGAGTGTTTTTGAGCTTCTTAAAGACGCTAAAAAGCATGAATAGCACTATATATATATATATATATATATATATATATATATATATATATATATATATATATATATATATATATATATATATATATATATATATATATATATATATAAATATATATATATATATATATATATAACAGAACAATATTACCATAAACGTGTATTTTCCATGTTTTTCATAGTTAGGTGTCATATCGGGAAAATGCATACAAAGTACCTTATATGGGGAAACGAAAAGTCATTAAGAGAAACGTGTATTATGAGTGTTTTTGAGGTTCTTAGTTACCAAAACGCTAAAATGAATAGCAGGCTATAAGGAGAAACAGTGCAACATTAGCAAAATCTTGTAATGTTGTTGTAATGTTGTTTTGTATTTTGAATGTTTTTTGAGATTTTAATGTACAAAAACGCTATAATGCATCCCAAAAAACATATATGGGGGCATGAAAAGACGTTACGAGAAATGTATTGAGCGTTTTTTTTTTTTTTTATAGGTAATAAAACGCTCAATCGCAAGTAGAGAACTCTATATAGAGAAAGAGAACAACATTACCAAAGCGTGTATTTTGAGTGCATTTTACGTTGTAAGATGCCATAACGCCATAATAGATGCAAGGAACCCTATGTGGGGAAATTAAACGAAAACCGTGTTTTTTGAGTTTTTATGAGCGTGTTAGGGAACAAAACGCTAAAAAAAAAAAAAACTTGGAAAGCACTCTATATGGAAAAAGAAAACAAGAGTACAAAAAATTGTCATTTGAGTGTTTTTAGCTACTTAGGTAACAAAACGCTAAAAATGGATGGAAAACACCCTTTATGGAGAAACACAATGACATTACCAAAAACAAGTATTTTTAATGTTTTTTGAGATTGTTACGTACAAAACACCAAAATGGATGGAAAGTACCCTATAATGGGAAACGAAAGGACTTAACGAGAAACGTATACCTATTATGAATGTTTTTGAGCTTCTTGGGTACCAAAACTCAAAAACGCATGAATAGCACTTTATATGGAGAAACAGAAATATGTGTATTTTATATGTATTTCACATCGTTAGGTACCAAAACATGAAAATGCACGCAAAACACCCTATATGAGAAAAGAAACGATATTCCCAATAATGTGTCTTGTGAGCCTCAGGCACGAAAAAAAAAAAAAAAAAACGTGAAAAACACCTTATACAGGAATACAAAACATTACAAAAAAGTCTTTTTTTCAGTGTTCTTGAGTTATATGCGAATTAAAACGTTAAAAAGCATAAAAAATATCTTCTATGGAGAAAGAAAATACCAAATTCAAGTATTTCGAGTATTTTTTTTACCATGTTACGTAGAAAAAAAAACGTAAAAGTAGAAAGTACTTTATATCGGGAAACGAAAAACTATTACGAAAAACGCATATTATGAATGTTTTTTTGAGTTTCTTAGGTACCCAAACGCAAAAATGTGTTAATACCACTTCATATGGAAAAACAGAGCAACATTACCAAAAACATGTAATTTGAATGTTTTTCACATTTTTAGTTATCAAAACGCCAAAATGCATTCAAGCCTGTAACATGGTTAAACGAAAAAAAAAAAAATCAAGAAAAGTGTGTTTTAAGTGTTTATGAGCGTTTCGGGAAAAAATCCAAAAAAGCATTGAAATCACCCTATATGGGAATACAAAACAACTTTATGAAAAACGTGTCTTTTGAGTGTTTTTTTTTTTAATATCTTACGTGCAAAAACACAAAAAACACATCCAAAACACTTTTTATGAAGAAACAGAATAACAATACAAAAAATAAATAATTTGAGTATTTTTTATCTTGTTACGCACGAAAAACCCAAAATTGCATGCAAAGTACCATATATGGGGAAACAAAAAAAAACATTACGTAGACAAACGCCGAAATGCATGCAAAGTACCCTATATAAAAACGAGAAAACGTTATGAGAAGCGTGCATTATTAATGGTTTTCAGCTTCTTAGGTACCATAACGATGAAACGCATAGAAAGCACTCTATATGGAGAGTGCATTTCACATTATTAGATTGCATTCTTAGGTACTAAAACGCGAGAATTCGTTGAATAACACTCTATATATGGAGAATCAGAATAATATTGCTAAAAACGTGTATTTTTGTTTTTTACATTGTTAGGTACCGAAAAAATAAAATACATGCAAAGCATGTATTTTAGCTTTTCTGTACTTATTTTTTTTTTTTCCAGAAACGTGTATTTTTAGTGTTTTAGGCACTAAAATAATAAAAATGGTTGGAAAGTACCCTGTTTTGGACTAGAAAAAAACTTTACCAAAACAGTTTTTGTGTGTTTTTGAGTTTTTTACGTACGAAAATGCTAAAACTCATAGAAAACACTCATTATTGAGTAAAAGATAACACCATAAATGTGTATTATGAATGTTTTTGAGTTTTTAGGTACAAAAACGGCAAAATGCATGAAATGTATCTTATACGACGAAACAGCGATATTTGTGTGTGTTTTTGAGCTTTTTACGTACAAAAAATGCTAAAACTCATGGAAAACACTCATTATTTAGTAAAAGAATAACACCATAAATGTGTATTATGAATGTTTTTTGAGTTTGTTAGGTACAAAAAAAGGCAAAATGCATGAAATGTACCTCATATGGTGAAACAACGATATTACCATAAACATGTATTATGAATGTTATTGACCTTAGGTAAAAAAAAAAAAAACACTCAATAGAATTAAATATGAAGAAACAGAATAAAATTACCAAAAACGTGTGTTATGAGTGTTAGTAACATTGGTATATACGAAAACTCGAAAATTCATGCAAAATATCCTATATGGATTAACAAAAGGACATTTATTATCAGTTGTCCAGGTTTTCAGGTTCCAAACCGCAAAAACACTTCAAAACCATTATATGTAGAGAAACAGAACATTACCAAAAACGCGTATTTTGAGTTTTTTTTTTTTTTTTTGCATCGTTAGGTACCAAACTTCCAAAAAGCGTGCAAAGCACCCTATATGAGGAAAATAAACGACATTTCAAGAAACATATATTCTCATAAGAAATGCATGCCTTGCATACATTTTGACATTTTTCTACGAAACAAGCTCAAAACACCTAAAATCTACGTTTTTAGTCAAATGTTCCTCCATAACTTTTTTTTTTCCATGCATTTCATCGTTTCGGTACGTAAGTAGCTCAAAGGCACAAAAAAACAGACGTCTTTGGTAATGTTCTTTGGTTTACATAAGAACATAAGAAATAAGGGAAGCTGCAAGAAGCGACCAGGCTTACACGTGGCAGTCCCTGTATGAAACACACCTACCTATTTCCATCTGTTATCCCCATCCATAAACTTGTCTAATCTTCTCTTAAAGCTCTCTAGTGTCCTAGCACTAACTACATGATTACTGAGTCCGTTCCACTCATCTACCACTCTATTTGAGAACCAATTTTTTCCTATCTCCTTCCTAAACCAAAATTTTTCAAGCTTGAACCCGTTATTTCTTGTCCTACCCTGGTTGCTGATCCTAAGAATTTTGCTTACATCTCCCTTGTTATAACCCTTATACCACTTAAAGACTTCTATCAGGTCCCCTCTTAACCTACGTCTCTCTAGAGAATGTAAATTTAACAGCTTCAACCTCGTCTCGTAAGGAATACTCCTCATCCCCTGTACCCTTTTAGTCATTCTCCTCTGTACTGATTCTAATAGACCTATATCTTTCCTGTAATGTTGGGACCAGAACTGCACAGCGTAGTCTAGATGAGATCTGACCAGCGCCAAGTATAACTTCAATATTACTTCCGGCCTTCTACTTTTAACACTCCTAAAAATGAATCCTAGTACCCTATTTGCCTTGTTTCTGGCTTCTATGCATTGTTTCCCTAGACGGAGTTCAGAGCTAACTATAACTCCTAAATCTTTCTCGTACCCTGTACCTACCAGAGTTTGGCTTTTTAATGTGTACCTATTGTGTGGGTTTCCTCTACCTACGCTAAGCACTTTGCATTTATTAATATTAAATTGTATTTGCCATCTATCCGTCCATTCATTCATTCTATCTAAGTCTGCCTGCAAGGCGATGGCATCCGATTCTGACCTAATTAATCTACCTATCTTTGTGTCATCCGCAAATTTACTAACATCACTACTAATTCCACTATCCAAGTCATTGATATATATTAGAAATAACAATGGCCCTAATACTGATCCCTGTGGCACCCCACTAATTACATGACCCCTCTCGGATTTCGAGCCGTTTATTACCACTCTGTCGCCTGTTACCAAGCCATGACCCTATCCAGCCTAACACCTTCCCATCTATCCCGTGTGCCCTAACCTTTCTCAGGAGCCTTTGATGGGGTACCTTGTCAAATGCTTTACTAAAGTCCAGAGGTTTGCTATATAGGGTGCTTTCTATGCTTCTTAATATTTTGGTGCATAGCACGCTCATACTCATTCGAAAGAAACGTTTCTGGAAATCTCGTTTTCCTTCTTCATATAGTGTGTTTTGCATGCATTTTGGCGTTTTAGTATCTAATAATGTGAAATACACTCAGTATACACTTTTTTTTTTATGATGTTCTGTTTGTCAATATTGAGTGGTATTAATGCTTTGTAGAATTTGCTACCTAAAAAAGCTCAAAAACACTCATAATACACGTCTGTCGTAATATCTTTTTACTTCCCTATGTAGGGTAATTTACATGCATTTTGGCGTTTTCCTACATAAATCTACAAAAGAAAAAAATAAATAAATAAATTCTTGTATTTGGTGATTTTATTTCGTTTGGCAATAAATTATGTTTTCCATGTTTTTTTTAGCATTTACATACGTAAGTACTTCATAAACACTGAAAAGAGATGTTTTTGGTAATATTTTATTTTCTCATATATCGTGATTTTTATGTTTTTTAATCGTTTTGGTGGATACCATGCTTATATACACTCAAAATATACGTTTCTGGAAATTTCGCTTCCTTTCCCCATATGGGAATCATTGAGTGCATTTTGGTGGTTTAGTACTTAATAATGTGAAATATACTCAAAATACACGTTTTTGTAAAGCTCTCCTTCTTAATATAAAGTGCTATTCATGTTTTTTTTTTTTTTCATGTTTTGTACTTAATAAGATCAAAAACACTCATAATACACGTTCCTAATAATGTCCTTTCATTTCCCTATATACTTTCTATGGATTTTTGCGTTTTTTGTACGTAACAAGCAGAAAAACATTCAAAATATTTGTTTTTAGTTATGTATATTTTTTTTCTCTACAAAGATATATTCTGAACGTACTTTATATCTTTCAATTTTTGGTACGTCAGACGCTCAAAAACACTGAAAAGACATGTTTTTCGTAATGTTTTGCTTTCCTACATGGGGAGGTTTCTATGCTTTTTAGCGCTTTGTTACCTAACGATATGAAATACACAAATACACGTTTTTTTTTTTTTTGATGTTCTGTTTCTTATATAGAGGGCTATTCATGAGATTTTGCGTTTTAGTACCTAAGAAACTCAAGAACACTCATAAAAAAAAACGTTTCTCATAATGTCTTTTCGTTTCAGCATATGGGTTGCTTTGCATGAGTTTTAGCGTTTTGGGACGTAAAAAGTAAAAAAGAAAAAAAAATACTTGAAAGACACGTGTTTCGTGATGTTGCTTTGTATTACCAAATGAGGTGATTTCCATGCATTTTAGCGTTCCGGTGCGTAACGTATTTAAAAACTGTAAAAATACACATTTCTGCTAGTGTCATATCATTTACCCACAAAGGGCGCTTTTCTTGCATTTTGGCATTTTAATACCTAATAATGTGAAAAAAACACTAAAAATGCAAGTGTTTGGTAGTGATCTCCTCTCGATATAGAGTACTATTTATGCGTTTTAGCATTTTGGTACAAAAGAAGCTCAAAAACTGTCATAAAATAAGTTTCTCACAATGTCTTTGTTTCTTTATATAAATAACTTTACATGCATTTTGGCTTTTTTTTTCTACGTAACAAGCTCAAAAACAGTCAGTAATAAACAACAATAACAGTCGTAATAAAGGGTGTTTACCATGATTAGTGGTTTGGTGCGTATCTCAAAAACACTCAAAAAAAAAAATTTTTGGTAACGTTTCATTTTTTCCGTATAGTGTGCTTTCCGTGTGTGTTTTTTTCTTTTTTTTTCTAGCGTTTTGGATCCTAACATGCACAAAAAAAAAAAAAATCAAAAGATGTTTTTTTTTTTTCCAAATATCAGGGGCTTGGTATGTATTTTAGTTCCTAACAATATGGAAACACTCCAATAACACGTTTCTGTTGATTTTCTTTTTCTCCATAAAGAGTGGTATTAACTGATTTTCGCCTTTTAGAACCTAAGAAGCTCAAAAATATTCATAGTTCACGTTCTTCGTAATGCCCTTTCCTTTCCTCATACATGGTATTTTGTATACATTCTACGTATTTTTTGTCTACGTTACCAGCTGAAAAAACACATTTTGGTAGCGAACAATGTGAAATACACTCAAAATACATGTTTTTGGTAATTTTGTTCTCCTTTTCCATATTAATATATGGAAAAGGACAACAAAATTACACGTTTTCACCTTTTGGCACCTAAGAAGCTCATAAACATGCATATACTTTATCCCTATTTCCTTATTTTTCTACGTAACCCATTGAAAAGCTTGTTTTTAGTAATGTTATTATGCTTTTCCATAGAGGATGTTTTGCATATATTTCAGTGTTTTGGTAGGTAAGAAGCACAAAAACACTCAAATGACACGTTTTTCATGTTTTTTTTTTTTTTTTAATATAGAGTAATTTTTATGCTTTTTTTTTTTTTAACGTTTTTGGTGCCTTAAACGCTCATAAGCACTCAAAATACTTAATTCTGCAAATCTCGATTCCTTTCCCATATTGTGTGCTTTACATGCATTTTGGCGTTTTGTTAACTAACAATGTGAAATACACAAAAATACACGTTTTTTGGTAAAAGCATCAATAGCACTCTATATAGAGATATAGAGTGCTATTCAAGCTTTTTCGCGTTTGGTGCCGAAAAAGCTCAAAAACACTCGCAATGCATGTTTCTCGTAATATTTTTTCGTTTCCCCATATGAGGTACTCTTTATGCACTTTTGCGTTTTTTCTGTGTAACAAGCTCAAAAACTCTCAAAACACTTGTTTTTGTTAATGTTTTGTTTCTTCATTGAGTGCGTGTTCATGCTTTTCAGCGTTTTGGTACGTAAGAAGCTGAAAAACACTCAAAAGACACCTTTTAGATAATATTATTTTTAATAACCATATAGAGTGCTTTCAATGCTTTTTAAAGTTTAGGTGCCTAATAATGTGAACAAAAAACAAAAATAAAATATGTTTGGTAATGTTTTGTTTCACCATATTGCGTGGTATTAGCGTGTTTTACCTTTTTGGTACCTAAGAAGCTCAAAACACATAATACACGTTCCTCGAAATGCCTTTTCGTTTCCCCATATAGCGTATTTTATGCAATAAGCACAAAAACATTCAAAATACTTTTTTTGGGTAATGTTATTTTCTGTCTTCATAAAAGGTGTTTTGCATGCGTTTCAGCGTTCTGGTACGTATGAATTTGAAGAACACTCATAAAACATATTTTTCGACTCGTTATTTAGTATTCCCATATAGAGTGATTTCCATGCTAATTTATAGTGTTTGGTGACTATCGGGCTTAAGAACACTTAAAAGGCACAATCCTCGTAATTCAGTTTCGTTTCACCATATTATTGGCTTTGCATGTATTATGGATTTTTTCGTACCTAACAATGTGAAAAAAAAACTATAAATAAACGATTTTGGTAAGTTGTTCTCTTTTTCCATATAGAATTGTGTTCATAAGTTTTTGGTACCTAAAAAAAAAACTCAAAAACACTCAAACTTACACGTCTTTCGTAATGTTTTTTTTTTTCTCCCTATTTATGTAGTTTTCATGAGTTTTGGCGTTTTTCTACGTAACAAGCTGGTTTTCATTATTTTGAGTATTTTTCACAATGTTAGATACCAAAACGCCGAAAATATATACAAACACTTCATATAGAAAAACACAACTACATTACAAAAAAGGTGTCTTTTCAGCGATCTTTTAATGTTTTAGGCCACAAGACGCTAAAATGCATAGAAAACACCCTATTTTGGATACAAAATAATATTACGAAAAATATGCCTATTGAATTATTTATTTATTTATTTATTTTTGTGATAACGTACCAAAACGCTAAAAAAGAATAAAACAGTTTATGGAGTATTTTTTTTTTTATGTTTTGAGCTTATTACGTATACCAAAATAAAAATAAAAAATGGTATACCAGGTGTACCAAAATGCATTGAAAGTAGCGTATTTAAGAAATAAAACGATTTTACAAAAACAAAAAAAAAAACGTGTTCCTTAGCTAATTACGTAACAAAACGCAGAATCGCATGAAAGAGAAAAGAACAACTTTCATCAAGAAAGTCTCTTTTGAGTGCTCTTTACACTGTTAAGTACTAAAAAGGCTAAACAAACTCAAAATAAAAAATAAATAAATGGAAAAATGCATGCCAAATACCAATGCAGTACCAAATATTGAGAAACGAAACAAATTTACCAGAAACGTATATAATGAATACCTCTAACTTTCTTAAATACTAAACCCTTAAACGCGTATAAAGATCTCTATACGGAGAAAAGAAAAAAAAACTTTACCAAAAGCGTGTTTTGAGTGTTTTTCACCTTGTAACGTATCAATACACCAAAATGTATATAAATCAAGTGATTGGAAGAAACAGAACAACGTTACCAAAACCATGTATTGCAGGTGTGTTTGATCTAGTTTGGTACCAAAACACCATAAATGCATGAAAACCACTCTTTATGAGGAATCGAAAGGGCATTATGAGAAACATGTATAGTGATTGTGAACCTATTATGTACCAAAACGCAAAAAACGAGTAAATAATAATACAAAAGAAAATAATAGAAAAGAAAAAACGTGTATTTTTTAGTGTTTTCCACATTGTTAGGTACCAAAATGGTTAAATGCATGTACTCTCTATGGTGAAATAAAACGATATTATAAGGAAGGTATCTTATAATTATTTTTTGTGCATGTTACACAACAACACGCGGAAAAGCATGGAAGCACGCTGTATTAGAAAATAATTCATTACCAGAAACGTTCATTTTCAGTGATTTAGAGGTACTTACCTACGAAATGCCTAAGACGGATGCAAAACCCAATTAATTGAGTGAAAGAGTAACATTACCAAAAACAATTATTTTGAGTGTCATGAGCTTTTTACGTACATAAACGCAAAAACTGCAAGGAAAGTACCCTCTCTGGGAAAACGAAACATTGTGAAAAACATGTATAAAGAGTGTTTTCGAGCTTCTTAGTTACCAAAACGCGAGAATGCGTTGAATAACAGTCTATATGAAGAATCAGAATAATATTACCAAAAACGTGTATTTTGTTTTTTACATTGTTACGTAGCGAAAAAATAAAATGCATGTAAACCATTCGATATAAGGAAACAAAGCGACTTTACCAGGAACGTGTTTTTTTTTTTTTTAGCGTTTCAAGCACCAAAACAATAAAAATGTTTGAAAGTACCCTATTTTGGACTACAAAACAACATTACCAAAAAGATTTTTTTTGTGTGTGTATTTTTTTAGCTTCTTACGTACCAAACCGCTAAAACTCATGCAAAACACTCATTATTGAGTAAAAAGATTAACATTACCAAATGGTGTATTATGAGTGTTTTTGAGCTTGTTAGGTACAGAAACGGCAAAATGCATGAAATGTACCTCATATGGTGAAACAACGATATTACCACAAACATGTATTATGAATGTTATTGAGCTTAGCTAACAAAACGCTTAATAACACTGTATAGGAAGAAACAGAACAACATTGCCAAAAACGTGTGTTATGAGTGTTAGTAACATTGGTATATACGAAAACGCGAAAATTCATGCAAAGTATCCTATATGAATTAACGAAAGGACATTACGAAAAAAAGAAAATGGATTTTAAGTGCTCTTGAGCTACTTAGGTTCAATAGCATAATATGTAGAGAAACAGAACATTACCGAAAACGTGTATTTTTAGTGTTTTTGTATTGTTAGGACCAAATTTTCAAAAAGCATGGAAAGCACCCTACATGGGAAAAATAAACGACATTTCAAGAAACATGTTTTTAGAGTATTGATGAGCATGTCATGCACCAAAACGCTAAAATGCTAAAATCACCCTGTATGGGAACACCAAACAATATTACAAAAAACGTATTCTTTGAGTGTTTTTAGCTTCTTACGTACCAAAATGCTGAAACGGATGCAAAATACACTTTATGGAGAAAGAATACCATTACCAAAAAGAAGTATTTTAAGTATTTTTTACATTGCTCGTGTAAAAACGAAAAAATCCATGGAAAGAGCCCTATTTGAGGTAATGAAAGAACATAAGTAGAAATACGTATTATGAGTGCTTTGGATCGTCGTAAGTACCAAAAAGCTGTAACGTATGATTAACACTCTTCCTCGGAAAGAGAACATTATCAAAAACATGTATTTTGAGTATTTTTCACATTCTTAGGTACCAAAACGCGAAAATGCATGCAAACCACCCATAGTTGTAAAATTAAATTTTATTTACAGAAACATATGTTTTGAGTACCCTTTGAAGGCACAAGAACACTTGAAAGCATGGAAATCACCCAGTTTGGAAAAAGAAGAACATTATTAAAACGCCAAACAACATTACAAAAAACGTATCCTTTGAGTGTTTTTAGCTTCTTACGTACCAAAATGCTAAAAATGCATGCAAAATATGGAGAAAAATAGCATTACCATAAGAAGTATTTTAAGTTTTTTTTATTTTTAGCATGTTCGTATAAAAACGACAAAATCCATGGAAAGAACCCTATTTAATGTAATGAAAGAATATTACTAGAAATACGTATTATGAGTGCTTTGGATTGTCTTAGGTACCAAATCGCTGCAACGCATGAATAGCACTCTTCCTTGGAAAGAGAACATTATCAAAAACATGTATTTTGAGTATTTTTCATATTCTTAGGTACCAAAACGCCAAACTGCATGCAAAGCACCCTCAGGTGTGAATTTAAATTTAATCTACAGAAACATGTATTTTAAATGCCCTTTGAGGGCACAGGAACAGTAAAAAGCATGGAAAAAACCCAGTTTGGAAAATGAAAAATATTACTAAAACTTGTTTTTTGAGTGTTTTTGGCTACTTACGTACCGAAACGCTAAAACACTTCCAAAACACCTTCTATAAAGAAACAATAATAACCAATAAAAAAAACGTGCATTTTCAGTCTTTTTTCAGCTTTTTACGTACAAAACCGCAAATATATATTGAAAGTACACTACATCAGGGAACTAAATATCAGTACGAAAGGCGTGTATTGTGAGTGGTTTAGAGCTTCTTAGATACCAAAACACTGAAACACATGAAAAGCACGAGTATGGAGAAAAAGAATAATAATACAAAAATAGCACTCCATATGAAGAAACAATAATATTACCAATAATGTGTATTTTTAATGTTTTTTTTTTTTATTGTTAAGTTTAAAAACGCTAAAATGCATGCAATGTGCCCTAAATCAGAAAAAAAAGAAAAAAGAAACGGCATTAAAAGAAACTTATCTTATGAGTATTTTAGTGCATGTTAGACTAAAAAACACTAAAAAGCTTGGAAAGCATCCTATATGGGGAAACAAAACGAGTCATTTGACTTTTTTTGAGCTACATACGTATCAAAATACTAAAACGCATGCAAAAAACCCTTTATGGAGACACAGAGTAACATTACCAAAAACACATTTTTCTGTGTTTTTGAGCTTGTTATGTACATAAACGCCAAAGCAACCTATGTGGGAAAACAAAAAAGACATTACGAGAAACATGAATTATGAATGTTTTTCAGCTTCTCAAGTACCAAAACGCTGAAACACACATTATAATACAAAAATAGCGGAGAAACAGAACACTACCAAAAAACATGTACTTTGAGTGTATTTCACATTGTTAGGTACAAAAAAGCCAAAATGCATGTAAATCACCTTATATGGGGAAAGGAAACGACATTTCAAGAAACGTTTTTGTTGAGTGATTTTGAATGTGTTAGATACCAAACGTTAGAAAGCATTAAAAGTGTCCTATATGGGAAAACAATACATCATTAACAAATACTTATCTTTTTAGTGTTTTTGAGCTACTTACGTACTAAAAATGCTAAAAAGAAGGGAAAAGACCCTTTATGGAGAAATAGTATAACTTTACCAAAAAAACGTGTATTTTCAGAGTTTTTGAGCTTCTTACATACAAAAATTGTAAAATGCATGGTGAAATGTATGGTGAAAGAAAATAATATTGAGAGAAACATGTGTTAACAGAGTTATTAAGCCTCTTAGGTACCAAAACGTTAAAAGGCATGAAAAACACTCTGTATTCCGAAACAAAAACATCGTTACCAAAGACGTGCATTTTGAGTGTTTTTCCTAGTGTTAGGTGTTCAGTATGCATACTAAAAAGTATGCATAGCACTCTATATGGAGATACAGAACAATATTAACAAAAAATGAGTATTTTGTGTATATTAAATTTTTACATAGCTAAAAAATAAATAAATAAATAAATAAATAAATAAATAAATAAAATGCATGCAAAGGGGGAAAGGAAACGAGATTTCCAGAAATGGATCTTTTGAATGTTTATGAGCGTGGAAGCCACCAAACCTATAAAAATCATGGAAAAAGTACCATATATGAAAAAAATAAAATAATATATATATATATATATATATATATATATATATATATATATATATATATATATATATATATATATATATATATATATATATATATATATATATATATATATATATATATATATATATATATATATATATATATATATATATATATATATATATATATATATATATATATATATATATATATATATATATATATATATATATATATATATATATATATATATATATATATATATATATATATATATATATATATATATATATATATATATATATATATATATATATATATATATATATATATATATATATATATATATATATATATATATATATATATATATATATATATATATATATATATATATATATATATATATATATATATATATATATATATATATATATATATATATATATATATATATATATATATATATATATATATATATATATATATATATATATATATATATATATATATATATATATATATATATATACATATATATATATATATATGTCTGTCATTAGAGTTTTTCAGGTACATACCTACCAAAACGCTGAAACGCATTGAAAAAACTTTTATGTAGAATGACAACAACATTACCGAAAAACATGTACTTTAAGAATTTTTCTCCTTCTTAATTACATACATGAAAAAAAACAAAAAAAACATAGACAGTACTGCATTAGGGAAACTAAAAGAAATTACGAGGAACATATATTACGAGAGATTTCCAGCTCCTTAGGTACCAAATGCTAAAATGTATTTATATATAATGTATATTACGAGAGATTTCCAGCTCCTTAGGTACCAAATGCTAAAATGTATTTATATATAATGTATATTACGAGAGATTTCCAGCTCCTTAGGTACCAAATGCTAAAAATTTATTTATATATATATATATATATATATATATATATATATATATATATATATATATATATATATATATATATATATATATATATATATATATATATATATATGTATATATATGTATTGTTACGTGTGAGCATACACTGAACTCTAGGGGATGGACCATGAAGGGGTGTTACTCACACTAACAATGGAAGGGTTAAAAGAAAAGAGAAAAGGAGACATTTTAACTGCTATTTAATATCTTAAAGTTAACCCTTAAATTAAGTAACAATACAAAATTGAAGATTATTTGTAAGTAAAAGTAAGTAACAAGGAGTGGCAATCTGAACTGGACTGAATAACTTAAAAGACTGGTTCAGTTAATAACTTAAGCCAAGTTAGTAAATGCATATAGATACAAATTACAAAAATAAACACCTTTACATATACATATTAGAAAATAAATATAAATGTGTTTGTGTGTGTGTGTGTGTGTTTATGTGTGTGTGTGTGTGGGTGTGTAACACTGGTGTAACTCTTACCACCGCTCTCGAGTGTATATGAGGCTCCCAGCGTATGCCAAGGCGACCTCAGAGCTGTAGCGACCCTTGGAGGAGACTGAAGCTCGATGGAACTCCACCCCTCGTTATCGGCTTGGTAGCCTGCTAGAGGTCACGTATCCAGTATGCCTCAAGCTATACACGTGGCAGCGCCACGAGTTGAGAGGCAGGCACCTGGTTCCGTGGTAGAGTAGTCACGTGTGTGACAATATATATATATATATATATATATATATATATATATATATATATATATATATATATATATATATATATATATATATATATATATATATATATATATATATATATATATATAATAATATATTTATAATGTTATTGCATAAGTGTTACTCCATGTAATGCTTCTCCATAAAATGTGTTTTGCATGCATTTTAGAGATTAGGTACTAAAGTAACTCAAAAACACTTTTTGAGTTACTTTAGTACCTAATCTCTAAAATGCATGCAAAACACATTTTATGGAGAAGCATTACATGGAGTAACACTTATGAAATAACATTATAAAAACCAGCTTGTTACGTAGAAAAACGTCAAAATTCATAGAAAGTATATAAATCAGGGAAAAAAAAAGACATTACGAGAGACGTGTAGGTTTGAATTTTTTTTTTTTTTAGGTACCAAAATATTAAAACGCATGAACACAATTCTATATGGAGAAAGAGAATAACTTACCAAAATCGTGTATTTATAGTGTTTTTCACACTGTTAGGTACGAAAAATCCAAAATACATGCAAAGCCTCCTATATGGTGAATTACGAGGAACGTGTCTTTTAAGTGTTCTTAAGCTTGATAGTCACCAAACACTATAAATTACCATGGAAATCAATCTATATGGGAATACTAAACAATGAGTCGAAAAATATGTTTTATGAGTGTTTTTCAACTTCATACGTACCAAAACGCTGAAACGCATGCAAAACACCTTTTATGAAGACAGAAAATAACATTACCAAAAAAAGTATTTTGAGTGCTTTTGAGCTTATTACGTAGAGTACGCTATATGGGGAAACGAAAAGGTATTTCGAGGAACGTGTATTATGTGTTTTTGAGCTTTTTAGGTACCAAAAAGGTAAAACACGCTAATACCACGCAATATGGTGAAACAAAACATTACCAAACATATGTTATTTTTGTGTTTTTTTTTTCACATTATTAGGCACCGAAACGCTAAAAACCATTGAAAGCACTCAATCTGGTCATTAAAAACATTATTATCCAAAACGTGTCTTTTGAGTGTTTTTCAGCATCTTACGTACCAAAATGCTAAAAAGCATGAAATTATAATGAAGAAACAAAACATTACCAAAAACAAGTGTTTTGAGAGTTTTTGAGCCTGTTACGCAGAAAAAACACAAAAGTGCATAAAGAGTACTTCATATGGGGAAACGAAAAGATATTACGAGAAATGTATATTGCAAGTATTTTTAAGCTTTTTCGGTACCAAACGCGAAAAAGAATGAATAGCACTCTATATAAAGAAAGAGATCATCATTAACGAAAAACGTGTATTTTTAAGTGTATATCACATTGTTAGTTAACAAAAAGCCAAAATGCATGTAAAGCACACAATATGGGAAAGGAATCGAGATTTGCAGAATTAAGTATTTTCAGTGCTTATGAGTGTTTAAGGCACCTAAAACGATAAAAAGCTTAAAAATTACACTATATTGAAAAAAAAAATTTGAGCGTTTTTTAACTTCTTACCTACCAAAACACTAAATTATCTGCAAAACATCCTCTATTGAAAAACATAAAATTATTAAAAACAAGTATTTTGAGTGTTTTTCAATGCGTTAAGTAGAAAAACAAGGAAATGGAAGCATATATTTCTGAGCTTCTTAGGTGCCAAAAGGTGAAAATGAGTAATTTTATTCTCCTTTTCCATATATTAATGTGGAAAAGGAGAACAAAATTACCAAAAACATGTATTTTGAGTGTACTTCACATTGTTAGGTAACAAAATGTGTTTTTCAGCTGGTAACATAGAAAAATGCGTAAATGTATACGAAATACCATATATTAGGAAAGGAGAGGACATTACGAAGAACGTGAATTATGAGTATTTTTGAGCTTCTTAGGTACTAAAAGGCGAAAATGAGTTAATGCCACTCTTTATGGAGAAACAGAACATCAACGAAAACGTGTTATTGGAGTGCTTTCACATTGTTAGGTACTAAAATGAATGCCAAGCCACTAATATTCGGAAAAAAAAGACATAAAACTTATCTTTTCATTGTTTTTGTGCATGTTAGGAGCCAAAACGCTAGAAAAAAAAACACGGAAAGTTTGGTTCTTCTCTGTTCTTCTCTCTTCGAGAGAAGAACACTACTAAACACTTGCATTCTTAGTGTTTTTCACATTATTAGGTATTAAAATGCCTTAATGGAAGAAAGGCGACCTTTGTGGATAAAGGATATGACACTAGCAGAAACGTGTATTTTTACAGTTTTTGAATATATTACGCACCAGAACAGTAAAATGCATGGAAAGCACCTCATTTGGTAATACAAAACAACATTATGAAAAACGTGTCTTTCAAGTTTTTTTTTTTTTTCTTTTACGTCCCAAAACGCTAAAACTCATGCAAAGCAACCTATATGCTGAAACGAAAAGACATTAGGAGAAACGTTTTTTTTTTATGAGTGTTCTTGAGCCTCTTAGGTACTAAAACGCAAAATCTCATGAATAGCCCTCTATATAAGAAAGATAACATTATGAAAAAAAAAAAACGTATTTTGTGTGTATTTCACATTGTTAGGTAACAAAGCGCTAAAAAGCAAGAAAACCTCCCTATGTAGGAAAACAAAACATCACGAAAAACATGTCTTTTCAGTGTTTTTGAGCGACTTACGTACCAAAAAAAACAAAGATCTAAAGTGCGTTCAAAATATATATTTGTAGAGATAAAAAATAAATAAATAATTTATAAAAAAAAAAAACATATTTTGAATGTTTTTCAGCTTGTTACGTACAATAAACGCGAAAATCCATGGAAAGTACACTATATAGGGAAATGAAAGAACATTAGGAACGTGTATTATGAGTGTTTTTTATTTTCTTAAGTACAAAACACGAAAAAAAAAAAACATGAATAGCACTTTATATTTAGGTGAGCTTTACAAAAACGTGTATTTTGAGTATAGTTCACATTATTAAGTATCAAACCGCCAAAATGCACTCATTGATCTCCATATCGGGAAACGAAGAGAGATTTCCAGAAACGTATATTTTGAGTGTACTCGTATATAAGCATGGTATCCACCAAAACGATTAAAAACCATAGATATCACGATATATGGGAAAACAAAATATTACCAAAAACATCTCTTTTCAGTGTTTATGAAAGTTTACGTACCTAATTTCTAAAAACTATGGAAAACACAATTTACTGCAAAACAAAATAAAATCACCAAAAAACAGGAATTTTTTATTAATTAATTTTTTTTTTTTTTTTGTAGATTTACGTAGGAAAAAGCCAAAATGCATGTAGATTACATAGGGAAATAAAAAGACATTACAACAGACGTGTATTATGAGTGTTTTTGAGCTTCTTAGGTAGCAAATTCTACAACGCACTTATACCACTCTTCATGGACAAACAGAACATCATATAAAAAAAGTGTATTTTGAGTGTATTTCAGATTCTTAGATACTAAAACGCCAAAATGCATGCAAAACACCCTATATATAACAAAGGAAAACGAGATTTCCAGAAATGTTTCTTTCGAATGAGTATGAGCGTCCTATGCACCAAAATGTTAAAAAGCATAGAAAGCACCCTATATAGCAAACCAAAGAACATTACCAAAGACGTCTGTTTTCTGTGCTTTTGATCTACTTACGTACCAAAACGATGAAACGCATGGAAAAAAAAAAAAAAAACTTTATGAAGCAAAAACATTATAATTTGACTAAAAACGTGGATTTTAGGTGTCCTGAGCTTGTTTGGTAGTAAAATGTCAAAATGTATTCAAGGCATGCATTTCTTATGAGAAAACGTTTCTTGAAATATCGTTTATTTTTCTCATATAGGGTACTTTGCACGTTTTTTTTTTGGAAGTTTGGTACCTAACAATGCAAAAAAAAAAAAAACACTCAAAATACGCGTTTTTTGGTAATGTTCTGTTTCTCCACATATAATGCTATTGAAGTGTTTTTGCGTTTTGGAACCTAATTAGCTGAAGAGCCCTAATTATACATTTTTTTTTCGTTATGAACTTTCGTTAATCCATATAGGATATTTTGCATGAATTTTCGAGTTTTCGTATATACCAATGTTACTAACACTCATAACACACGTTTTTGGTAATGCTGTTCTGTTTCTTAATATATAGTGCTATTGAGCGTTTTGTTAGCTAAGCTCAATAACATTCATAATACATGTTTGAGGTAATATCGTTGTTTCACCATATAAGGTACATTTCATGCATTTTGCCGTTTTTGTACCTAACAAGCTCAAAAACATTCATAATACACATTTTTGGTGTTATTCTTTTACTGAATGAAAAAAAAATTACCAAAACATGTCTTTTGAATGTTTTTAGCTACTTACGTACCGAAACGCTAAAACACTTGCAAAACACCTTTTGTAGAGAAACAATAATAACTTTAACAAAAACGTGCATTTTCAGTGTTTTTCAGCAACCCAAAATGTATTGAAAGTACACTACATCGGAAAACTAAAGAACTTTACGAGAGACGTGTATTTTTAGTATTTTTGAGCTTCTTAGGTACCAAAACGCTGAAATGCATGAATAGCAGTCTATATGGTGAAACAGAATAACAATACAAAATAATGTGTATTTTGGGTGTTTTCACATCATTAGATAACAAAACACTAAAATACATCCAAAGCAATCTTTACTGTGAAATTAAATATTTCGGGAAACATCATATGAGTGTATTTGTGGGTGTTTGACAACAAAACGCTAAAAATTATCGAAAGCACCCGATATGGGAAAACAAAATAACATTACCAAAAACCGTTCCATTTGAGTTTTTTGGGCTACTTAACTAACAAAACTTTAAAACGCATGCAAAACCCCCTTTATTGTGACATAGAGTAACATTGTCAAAAAACAATTATTTTGAACGTTTTTTTTTAGCTTGTTACCTAAGTAAATGATGAAATGCATGCAAAGTACTCTACATCTGGATATTAAAGAACATTACGAGAGACGTGTATTTCTAGTGTTTTTGAGCTTCTAAAGTACCAAAACGCTGAAACGCTTGAATAACACTCTACATGGAGAAACACAATGAAACAAAAAAATGAAACGGGATGAAATGGGAAAACGAAAGGACATTACGAAAAAAAAAACGTGTTTTGGGAGTGTTTTTCAATTTCTTAGGTACCAAAATGTAAAAAAAGCGTTGAATAGTTTTCTATATGAAGAAACTGCAATATTATCAAAAAAGGTGTACTTTGAGCGTATTTTTTTTTTACACTGGGTGTTAAGCACCAAAACGCCAAAATGCATGCATTGTACCCTATATGGGAAAAAGAAACGTATCTTTTGAAAAATTTTTGCATGTTAGACAACAAAACTCTAAAAAGCTTGGAAAGCACCCTATATGACAAATCAAAAGGAGTCTTTTGAACTTTTTTTTAGCTACATACATACCAAAATGCACGCAAAACAACCTTTATTAAGACACAAAGTAATATTACCAGTGTTTTCAGTGTTTTTGAACTTGTTACGTACAGCATGTAAACCTCTCTATATGGGAAAAACAAAAGAATATAACCAAAAACGTCTCTTTGCAGTGTTTTGAGCTACTTAGGTAAGAGAACGCTAAAACGCATGTATTTCTGTAAAGAAAACAAAATAAATATGAAAAACAAATATTTTGGGTGTTTTTGAGCATGTTACAAAAAGGCCAAAATACTACTAACTACTTTAAATGTGGATATAAAAAATATAAATAAATAAAAAAAAAAACATTACGAGAAGCGTGTATTATGAGTGTTTTTGAGCTACCAAAAACCCTAAAACGCATACAAAACAGCTTTTATGCTCTTATGTAAAAATGCATACAAACTGTCCTGTATGGGGAAACGAAAAAACGTCACCAGAAACGTGTATTAGCAATGGTTCTGAGCTTCTTGGTTACCAAAACGCTAAAACGCTTAAATAGCACTCAATATGGAGAAACAGCACAAATTTACCAAGAATGTGTATTTTGAGTGCATTTCACTTTGGTACTTACCGAAACGTCAAACTAAATGCAAGGCACCCTATATAGGGAAAGGAAACGAGATTTCTAGAATCGTGTCTTTTTAGTATCTATGATCGTACTAGGTACTAAACCGGTAAAAGACATGAAAAAAACACTATATGGGATGTTTCTGAGCTACTTACGTACCAAAACCCTAAAATGTATGCAAAACACACTTTATGGGAAAACTTCATAACTTTACCAAAAACGTGTAGTTTGAGTGTTCTTCATCTTCTTACATAGAAAAAAAAAAATGTCAATATGCATGCAAAATTCCATATATTTAGTAACGAAAGAACATTACTAGAAACGTTTGTTATGGACGTTTTGAGCTTCTTATGTACTAAAACGCTAATTTCACCCTCAGTGAGACATGTATAAAAGTTTTTTTTTTTCTCTCTTTTTTTCCCCATGTTGTTCTGGTATACCTGTTTTCTTTTGGTCTAAGAAAATCTATTGTTTTCTCCCTGAGTACAACATTAGAGGATGCGACATTTTTAGGCCTAACTACATTTCTCGGATTTATATAAGAAAAATTTAAATACATTTTTTTTTTTTTCGCAAATAATCAATATATCTGCATCAGACATCTTTTGCAATAATATTTTATTTATTGTAAAGAGTGAAACACTGGTTTTTACATAGAAATATGGCGAAATATGACAAAAATAATTTTTCTCTTCTTCCCACCCCACCCCAGATTATTAAGCGTGAAATCATGATTTGTTTTAGACCTATGTACAAAACCAATTGGAATAACTAAATGAAATTAAGTCTGCTTTTTAAACATATTGTGATGTATATATCATGTAAATTTCTACTCCCTACCTGTAATAGATATATTTTAGTGTCCCCTTAATATTTATGATTTTATATCTTAAAATGGCATATTTTTCGATATAAGAATTTTCTCCTCCGTTGTTATTCCTGTTGTTTTATAAGCTGCAACTGCAGCTTATAAAACTATTAGAAGCGAACAAAGTCTGCTATCGTTTTTTTTTTTTTTTTTTGAGGGGAGTTGATTTCGATTTTTGACACATTTGAATATCACTTTTTTTTTTTTATTATCGTACGAGAAAAAAACGATAAAAGACATTGTTCTCCTATCCTTCCTGATTAAAATGATTTTTGAATGAAAGAAGATGGTCAGTAAATAAAGGACGATATACGAGTTGAAAATAAGGAATTTAACATGGGATTAACGATCGTAAAACACCCGTTTCAGGGTTTTTGAGCTGCTAACGTACCAATATGCAACATTTCATACAAAACAAAAAGAAAAACATTATCAAAAACAAGTATTTTGATTTTTTTTAAGCTTATTGCGTACATAAACACGAAAATGCATAAAAAGTACCCTATATGGGAAAACGGAAAAAAATAAATAAAATTACAAGAACCGTGTATTATCAGTGGTTTTGAGCTTCTTAGATAGTAAAACGGTAAAACGCATAAGTGGCACTATATATGTAGAAACAGGACAATATTATCAAGAGCATGTATTTTGAATGTATTTCACGTTGTTAGGTACCAAAACGCCAAATTCCAAGCAAAGCACACTATATGGAAAAAGGAAATGAGATTTCCAGAGACGTGTCTTTTCAGTGTTTATAAGGCTCCAAAACACTAACAAAGCATAGAAAGCACCTTATATGGGAAAACAAAACATTATCTTTTTGGTAATGTGTGATGAAACGCATGCAAAATACCCTTTATTGAAAATCATGATTATGTATAAAAAAAAAAAAAGTATTTTGAGTCTTTTGAGATTGTAACGTAGAAAAACGGCAAAAATTCATGGAAAATAACCTATATGGGGTAACGAAAGAAGATTACGAGAAACGTGTATTATGAGTGTTTTCAAACTTAGGTTAAAAAAAAAAAACGCAAAAAAAAAAAAACATTACCCAAAACGTGTATTTTGAGTGTTTTTCACATTGTTAGATATCAAAAAGCTAAAACATATGCAAAATCCCCCATATGAGCAAACGAAACGAAATTTCTAGAAATGTGTTTTATGGGTATTTATGGAACGTTTTACCCATAAAACGCTAAAATGCATGGAATTCAACCTATATGGGATTACAAATGAACATTACCAAAAACACATTTAAATATCACTTTTTTTTTTTTTACTTTTTAATATTTTGTGTGTATTTCACATTGTTAGGTACCAAATCAAAATGCATACAGAGCCCAAAATATGGGGAAACAAAGCAAAATTTCAAGAATTGTTTTTTTTTTTTTTGAGTGTTTATGAGCTTATTAGGCACCAAAACGATAAAAGGCACACTATATTGAAAAAAAAGAAGCTACCCAGAACATATATTTCAGCTGTTTTGAGGTACTTTTGTAACAAAAGGCGAAAGCACTTGTAAGACATGTAGGAAAGAGAATAACTAAAAAAAAAAAAAAAAAAAGCATTTTGAGGGTTATGCAGCTTGTTTCGTACAGAAACGCGAAAATACAGCAACCTACCTTATATGAGGAAAAGAAAAACAAGACGAGAAACGTGTATTATGAGTGTCTTTGAGCTTCTTTTTCTACCAAAACGCTAAAATTCATGAATAGCACTGCATATGGAGAAAGAGAATAACATTACCAAAACGCAAAAATGGATTCAAAGAATCATATATAGGGTAATGAAACAAGATTTTCCCTTCCCAAAAAGTGTCTTTTGCGTGCATCAAAACACTAAAAATTATGGAAAACACCTGATATGGGAAAAGAAAACATTACCAAAAACAGCTACTTACGAGACAAAACGCAAAATCGCAAGTAAAACATCCTTTATGGAAAATCAAAATAACATTACGAAAAAAAAGTATTCTAAATGTTTTTGATGTTTTTACGTAGTAAAATGCCAAAATGCATGAAAAGTAACCTATATGGGGAAAGTAAAAGACATTACGAGAAACGTGTATTACGAGAGTTTTTGAACAGTTAGGTATCAAAACACCAACACGCATGAATACCACTCCATATGGAACAACATTACCAAAAACCTGTATTTTGAGTGTTTTCATATTATTAGGTATCAAAACACCAATATACGAGTATACACAAATTGCCAGAAAAGGTTTTTTGCAATTTTTTTTTTGAGTTACTAGCTAAAACACAAGATCGCAAGCAAAAACACCATTTATGAGAAAAAAAAAAAAAGAATAACCGCGAAAAAAAAACAAAAAAATTAAATGTTGAACAACATTACCAAAAACATGTATTTTGAGTGTTTTTGATATTGTTAGGTATCAAAACGCCAAATTACACTTAAGTAAATAGGGACACGAAACGATATTACCAGAAAAAATGCAATTTTTATTTTTTTTTTTTGAATGTGTTAAGCAACAAAATGCTAAAAACAATAAAATTCACCCTATATAAGAATAAAAAAAAAAATCAGAAAAACGTGTCTTTGGAGTGTTTTGAGCTTCTTTATTACCGAAACGTAAAACGCAGGCAAATTACACTTTTATGGAGAAACAGAATAACATTACAAAGAAAACAAGTATTTTTAGTGTTTTTGAGCTTGTTACGTAGAAAAAAAAATGCATTAAAAGTACCCTTTGTGGGAATCGAAAAGATAGGAGAAACGTGTAATATGAGTGTTTCTGATCTTTATAGGTATCAAAACGCTTTAACGTATTTCTAGAAATCTATATGTAGAAACAGAACAACTTTATTAAAAATGTGTATTTTGAGAATATTTCACATTCTTATGTACCAAAAAGACAAACTGTATGCAAAGGATCCCATATTGGGAAAGGAACAATATTTCCAGAAACGTGTTTTTTAAGTGTATTTGAGCGTGCTAGGAAGCAAAACACTAAAAAGCCCGGAGAACACAATATGAAAAAAAAAAAAACTAAAACGTCTCTTGAATGTTTTTGAGCTACTTACGAACTATAACGTAAAAACGCAGGCAAAACATCCATTATGGAGAAACATAATAATATTTCCAAAAACAAACATTTTGAGTGTTTTTGAGACTGTTGCGTAGAAAACCGCCAAAATGAATGGAAAATATATGAGGAAACGAAAAGACACTACAAGAAACGTGTCATAAGTGTTTTTTTTTTTAGCTATTTGTGTATCAAAACGGTAATACACATGAATAGCACTGTATATGGAGAAATAGAACATTATTAGGAAAAGAGATGTATTTTGAGCATATTTTACATTATTAGGTAGCAAAACACACACAAAAAAATGCATACAAAGCACAATATAGCGGGGAAAGGAAATATATTTCTAGAAACGTGTGTTTTGAGTGCTCATGAGTGTGTTAGACACCAATATCGAAAAAAAAAAATCACAGAAAACACCCTCTATGGGAAAACAAAATAACTTTACAAAAAATACGTATTTCACTGTTTTTTGTCCTACCAAAACGCAAAAACACATGGAAAACTTCCTTTAAAGAAAAAAGTATAACATTACCAAAAACAACTATTTTATTTTATTTATTTATTATTTATTTATTTATTTATTTTTTGCTTCTTACGTATAGAAACGCCAAAACGCATGGAAAGTACTGTATAAGGTAAACGAAAGAACATTACGGGAATTGTATATAATGAGTGTTTTTGAGCTCCTTGGGTACGAAAACGCTAAAACGCATAAATAAAACTTTACATGGTGAAATAGAACAATATTACCAAAAACGTGTAATTTGTGTGTATTTTACATTGTTAGATACCAAAACGCCAAAACGCATCCATAGCACTCTGTATGGGGAAAGGAAACGAAATTGTGAAAACATATCTTTTGAGTGTTTTATGAAAGTGCTAGGCACCAAAACGAAAAAAAAAAAAATAAATAAATAAATAAAAAAAAAAAAAAACGGAAAACCTCATATTGTTCCAGAGTGGTTTTGAATTATCAATTACCGCTGGACACTGTTCATTAGTTTCTTACCTTTGTATAATAGGTAAAGTCACTCTTGGTGAGTTTTTGTGGTTTTCACGTGAATGTCAAAAGGTGAATGTATAAAAATAGGTATATTTAGATATATGTACAGAGTTCTGAAGAAGGGTGTGGCGCGTACGGGACAACGGATGTCCTCTGCGTGGTACAGCGTTACACCCTAGCAAGAGACTGCCGAAGCCGGCACAAGGGACGCTTAGCGCCTTCAAAAAGTGCTGACAGTAGAAATAGGGGCGGGTTGACCGCACTCACAGTACATGTATATATTCATAATTATAACTCTCTAATTACATAAATAAGGCAAGGAATAAGCTACTTCTAGCTAAGAGTAATACATGCCTAAATACATTAGGGAGAGATTAAATATGGAGAATACTTAGATACTATAATGTAGGTGCTACCGATTACTTATCGATGGCAATAAAAGGAGTATGGAAAGTTCCATGGTGTGTGTGTGACGTAGGGTGGCGTGATCATATCCGCCCCACCCTTATGCGCCAACACCCACTATCTACACTTATGCATATATGTATACATACTCTTATATTGCTAATCAGGCAAGGCATTATAAATACAATACATATTATTATTAATTATGTGACACCGTTACAATATATGGTAAAAAAAAAAAAACATTACCAAAAACGTGCCTTTATAGATTTTTTGAACTAAGTACGTTCTAAAACAATGAATCGTATGGAAAAATATCCCTGTATGGGGAAACAGAATAACTTTACCCAAAATGAATATTTTGAGTGTTTTTGAGCTTATTTCGTAGAAAAATGCAAAAATACATGCAAACTACTCAATATCGGGAAAGGAAAAGACTACCTGAAACGTGAGAGCTTTTGAGCTTCTTAGGTAACAAACTGCTAATCGTATGAATTGCAGTCTATATCGAGGAAAGAAGAATATTACCAAACACGTGTATTTTGATTTTTTTTCTCTACACATTATTAGGAACGAAAATCCCAAAATATCTTCAAAGACCTTTATATGGGGAAACGAAAGAATATTACCAGAAATGTGTATTTTCAGTGTTTCCAGCGTGTTATACACGAAAACGAAAAAAAAAAAAATTCTAGAGAAAAAGCGTGTCTTTTAAGGGTTTAAGATAATTCTACGCCTAAAACGCTAAAACGCATGCAAAACACAGTTCATGTAACATGAACTGTTCATGTAACCCAATCTGACCTAACAAATATTTTGAGTGCTCTTGAGCTTTTTACATAGAAAAACGTCAAAAATCAATGCAAAGTACCCTATATAGTGAAACAAAAAGAAATTATAAGAATCATGTATTATAAGTGTTTTTGAGCTTCTTACGAAAACGCGTTTAATACCACTCTATATGGAGAAATATAATAACATTACCAAAAACAATTAATTTCAATATTTTTCAGCTTGTTACATATTCCTAATGTCTTTCTTCTTTTTGCTTTCTTTTAATTTTTCCATTCTCCTTTTCACTCTTCCTCCTTTTCTTATCATATTTTTCCTCATCCCAGCCTCCACTCTCCTCTTCCTATTCTCAGTTGCCCTTTACCTTTTTCACTGTTCTCTTGCTCTTTTTTTTCCTCCCATTCTCTTTTCCACCTTTCAGCATCTCTCTCTCTCTCTCTCTCTCTCTCTCTCTCTCTCTCTCTCTCTCTCTCTCTCTCTCTCTCTCTCTCTCTCTCTCGTAGCTTCCTTTCCCACCATTCCTTCTAGTATTTTGCTCTTATTGTCTTTCCTCCCTCTTTCAGTCACCACCACCATCACCACCACCACCATCATCATCACCACCACCACCACCACCACCATAAGACAAAAGGAAGTTTGTGAGAGACTCTGAGATAACGTAAAGTCAGTGTGAGAAAGAGAGAGAGAGAGAGAGAGAGAGAGAGAGAGAGAGAGAGAGAGAGAGAGAGAGAGAGAGAGAGAGAGAGAGAGAGAGAGAACGTTCATTTTGCCTCATTGCTGCAAGGACATACGTGGAAGACAGAAAAAACTGAGGATGGATGGAAATAAGTTACCTCATTACCTCCACTTTATCTCCACTTTTCATATAAATGCAACAGAATAACATGAAATCTTTTACACCAACGTAAAAAAAAAAGTTTCATATTTTCATTCTTCCTTTCTTCCTTCCATATTAATTTCCTCATCTTTCTTCATGTGAATTTTGTAGTTTTTTTTCTTCTTTGTCTATTTTTTTTATTTACTAACATACTGCTTTATTTTCTCATGTTTTATTTTCTTTATATGCTCCTTTATTATTCTGTTATTTACATTACGGCTTTTCCTCATTCTCAGAAACCCTTCACGTCAACCAGCCCCAGCAAAATAATACTTTTCCACAAGCCATACAAAGATGAGTTCGTGGGACAACACTGTCCTACACCTTTGCCTATTGTTTTTTTTTTTTTTCCAGGACACACCCTCTCCCTCCCCTGTCAGTGTGTGTGTGTGTGTGTGTGTGTGTGTGTGTGTGTGTGTGTGTGTGTGTGTGTATGTGTGTGTGTTCTTTCCTACCTAGTCCATACTCGCCTCAAGTCTCTATCGGGTCTACTAGAGAGGTGGTGATTAATATTTAGAGGTATACAATAGAGGCTGAACCGAGCATATTTTTTGGGAGCGTTTGTGGAGTTTAATTACCTGTTCGTGGAGTAAAAACAAGGACAAAGGGTACTTCAATATACTGCCTAAAACATGTATGAGTATGCCGTGTTTTGAGAGTGGTTGGGGTGGCCGTGGTGGTGAAGCAACAAGGGAATATTGAATTAAGGATAGGGGGACCACATAAGAACACAAAAGAGCACAAAGGAAGAACAATCATCAGTAGATGTGTTAGCCAATTAGAGGCTTAAACTACAGTGTCAGATGTTAAGCGAGAGCCAACATTGTAGAGGAGGAAGAGGAGAAGGAGAAAGGAAAACAGAAAGAGAAAGAGAAAGAGAAAGAGGAAGAGGAAGAGGATACTAACGGACGATCTGTTTAAGATAATGCTTTTCCCTTTCATGAAAAAAAACATGACTAGCACACACACACACACACACACACACACACACACAAACACACCACGAAAAATAAACCTTCATTAAAACATTTTCATTGATATTCTCGGAGTCATAAGGAGGCTGACAAAGAGCCTTTCAGTGGCACACGAGGCAGCATACTTAGGTAACTTCGCGGGCGGCGGCTCAGACTCAGACGCCGCGGCAATACAACGGTGCTCAAGTTTGTCGAATGAGAAACTTCGTGTTGACAAGAGCACCTTCGTGAAGCGACTTGGCCAGGTGAAGGATATCTACCTGGCGGATGTTAAATACGGACCCCCCCCCACACACACACACCTAACGAAGAAAGCTTCCTCCACGAAAATTTCACACGAAACCATTAATCTCAAAATATTCCCCTAACCTACCCCACCCCAACCTGACGCAACCTAACCTCAACCCAAACCATCCCATCCCATCCCATCCCAACCCAATTCAATCCATCTCGATCTAACCCGACCCCACTTATCTCAACCCAACCCCACTTATTTCAACCTAACCCAACTTACTTTAACCTAACCCAACTTAACTCAACCTAAACCAACCCAACCCAACCCAACCCAACTTCTTAACCTAAATTAATCCAATCCAATTCAATCTTACCTAACCCAACGAACCCAAACTTATCTCGACCTAACCCAAATCAGCCCATCCCAACTTATGTTAACGTAACCCAACCCAACTCAAATTTATTTCAACCTAAGCCAGACCAACTAAACCAAACCAACCCAACAAAATCCAAACACACCCAAACCAAACCAAACCAAACCAAACTTATCAAGGGAGGTTTAATTATTTGAGGGAAAGAAACCTTGTGGGTGGAATGAACGCAGAAAAGCACTTAATGAGCTTAAGGAGGAACTTTATGACACACACGCACACACACATGCGCATGCGTATACGCACACGCACGCACGCACGCACGCACGCACACACACACACACACACACACACACACACACACACACACACACACACACACACACACACACACACGGGAACAAACAACGGCGGACACTGGGGACAATTTGACTCGGTGATGTTAACGTCCCCCTCCCTTGTCCCCAAAGCTACTGACGGGGAGAAGCGCCCCCCAGGGAAATCACATCGGGCAGGGAAAGGTTCCTGAGTATCCTAAGCTTAGAACAAGGGGCTCCAGAGGGCGCTGGGAAGGGAGGAACAGGAAGAGGCATGGCAAGAGAAATGGGGAAAAGGAAAACTGTACGGATGTAGTGATTAATGATGAGGTGTGTGCGTGTTTCATTCAGTCACCTAGTCGTCTCCTGGTCACCCAGCCAGTCGTTCCCTACGGAAAGAGCTCAGAGCTCATACTGACCGATCTTCGGGTAGGACTGAGACCACTCACACACCACACACCAGGACAGCGAGGGCATAACCCCTGGGGTTATATCCTGTACCTACTTGCAGCTAGGTGAACAGTAAGATTTGCCTCGCCGCGCCTGGGACTCGAACCCAGGCTTTCTCGGATGTGAACCGAGCGTGCTGACCACTACATTACGCGGTGTGTGTGTGTGTGTGTGTGTGTGTGTGTGTGTGTGTGTGTTTCTATCCTCCAGCACTTTAACAGTAAGAAGGACAAAGCTACTACCTTAATCTTTACCTGTATTTCTACCTCCACCTATACCTGTCATACCCGCCACTCCACTACTATCCGTCTGCCACCTGTCCCGACACTCACCTGTTAGAGGGACAAAGCTTCCTACCTTAACCTTCACCTGTACATATCCTGCCCATCACTCCACCACTAGCCGTCTGCCACCTCTCCCTCCGCTCACCCTCACTCGTCCCTCACGCCGAAACTTCCACGTCAGAGCTCGCAAGTCTTTAAAAGTTCCACCCCTGAATAATATATTTAGAAAGCGTAAAGCGTATTCTTTTTAACATTTATGATTATTTCGTGGATCTAACTATTTGTGAGTTTGTAGTTCATATATTTTTTTAGTAGTAGTCGTGGTGGTGGTGGTGGTGGTGGTGTTGGTGTTGGTGTTGGTGTTGTTGGTGGTGGCGGCGGCGGCGAAGGCGGCGGCGACGGCGGCGGCGATAAATAAAGACAAAGAATGAACAAAGAGCAGCAGACTTATTGGTTTTTTATGAGACAGTTGATGATTACACTGTTTAACAAAGTGAGAAATGAATGATGGTAATAACGAAGGCTCCTCACTATACAGTCAAGATGGAGGATAGTGATGATTACAGCGATGGTGCATCAAAGCATAAAGTAGATTATAGAATATTACTGTACTTATTCAGAAAACTCAAGAGATGGTTGTTCCTTGACTGTGAGTGTAGAAGAAAAGCTGACTTGGTAATCAGGCCCACTCTCCCTTATTAAAGTTTCCCTTCCTTCCTTCCTCCCTGCCTGCCTGCCTGCCTCCATGCCAGCCTTCGTGTTCTGCGCCCTGCTGGAGTTCACCTTCGTCAACTACCTGTGGCGCCGCCCCCAGATGGAGCTCCGTCTGAGAGGAGGCTCTAACGGCATCTCGGAACCGGCTTCCCCACGCCACATAAGTCCCCCAGCGCCATGGCCAGCAACACGAAGGTCAAGATCAGCCAGGCGGGCAGCGGCGGAGCAGTGGTCACCACCCCTGGCAGCAACCCTCCTGGAGGAAGCTCAGACACCGTACGAATCCCCAAAACACTTTTTATTAATTTTCTTGATAAGTTTTCTCCTCCCTGAAGCCTTCTTTTGTAGCATACTAAGTATCGCGAAGATTTTAAAAACTTTCTTAACTCTTCCTCATCTCTGAAGCTTTTTTGTACCTTGTATACGTCCTGCAAGGAATTTTTTGCTTAAAGTCTTGTGTTTCGTCAGTGTAGTTGTATTTCGTGCCCACACAGGCCTTGCTTTCTTTGTCTTGCCTCTTATGGTTATTTTTTCTTTTTTACCAGAGGCTTAATTTGCATTTATAAATATTTTTAACATTTTTAAGTATCGCTAATTTTTCCTGTTTTTTTTTTTTCTTTTTCATGCCAAATAGGATATCCATGTAAGACACCTGCAATAAGTTATTAGTTTAGTGATCATTCATATACATATAAGTGGACACAGAATGAAATGGTCTTTTCACTTTTCTCGTAATAAAGCATCTCACTCTCTTCTCGAGCATAGGCTTTATTTTTTCCCTCCTGAAGGTGCTGTAAGATATGCGTCACTAACACGGCCTCTTCCTCTGTGTGACAGCTGAAGGGTGGCTCCTCCCCGTGCCAGGAGGACCCGGCGCAGTCCACGGCCCAGATCGTGCGAGCCTTCAAGCAATCCAACAAGATCAAGGCCCGGCAGATCGACGAGTACGACCGCGGCCTCTTCCCTCTCCTCTTCGGCCTCTTCAACATCTTCTACTGGTGCTACTACATGCTCTAGGTCCTCTCCCTCGCCTTCATCTCCTTCTCCTCAACGTCAATGACTCGGAAAAGAAGAAAATTTCAATTCTAACTCTTCGCTTCCAAATCCAAATATCGGGTCAAGTTTGCGAGTTGTGATTCCCGGCGTGAGACACTCGCGGCGGTGAGCGAGGCCACACCCGCGGGACGGAGGTGAGGTGGCGGGAGGCATACCTGTGGCTGCATGGGTATGAACTGTGATTTGCTGAGGCTTTTGTGGCTGAGTGGCAATGAATACTGAGTGAATACTTCAATGTGATGCTGCGGCTCGCGGAGATCCTGGAGGACGGCACGAGACCCAGTGAGGCAGGTCGCCCCCACGCGGAGGGAACCGCAGGTGGGCGAGCCCGGGTCACGAAAGCAACTACATTCTTATTCTAGATTCATAGATATTTTTGTATAAAAATACGTCACTTAATCTGCCTCCTGGATCTTCTTATCTCTGGTGCGCGTTTCTGTCTTCACTCCCACAGATGTTTGTGTGTGATGAAGACAAGTATTATATGGACTATTTGTTAGCGTTAAGGTGCAGCGGCCCGAGCCGGGGACAGCAAGCCCGGTGGTGGTGCGGGCCCCGGCGGGCAGGGCTTGGCGTGGCAGCAATGGTGGTGAAGCTGCGACAGCTGCGAGGTGACGGCCCGCCACACCTGGCCACCGCGTCCCTGCTGTCCCCGCCCCGCGGCTCCCGGCACACTATACATAAGCTTTATTATTCATGTCAGATTTAGCATAAGCAAGAGTCGCTCCGCCACGCCCCAAACTCTCTCAACACCCCCTGACAAGAGCCAGACCGATACGCTTGTATGCATGTATGTGTCGAAACACTTATATATATACACATATATATGCATACGTGTTAGGAGCAAACATACACATACTGTGCATAATTCCCGCAATGTTGTAAAATATTTGATGCATAATACATAAATATCAAAATATATTATACACAAATCTATGTACATTAGCTATACTGTAATGGTGACGGTGTGTGTGTCGCCCCAAGGCGTGGGTGTCTGTGGTGCTGCACGTGTGTCGGGCGCCGGCCAGCGGCATGACGCCCGAGGCTCGCCAGGCCACGACAGAATCACAATTTGGCATTTCTTGGCAGGCGGTGGACGCACGCGGCGCCCCGCTGGTTGTGTGGCAGCCGCGGTCCCTGCGGGAGAAAAACCAACAGCCTCAGTGATCCAGCGGTGGACGCGACGCTCCTCACGATGCCCGATTCAACAAAGTAGCCAGACCGAGCCGCTACACCGCCATGCCCTCCCAAGAGCGGCTTCCCACACGCCGCCGCTCAAAGAAGTTGCCGCGGCGTGACTTGGGCGGCGCGCTGCGTGGTGCATTGAGGATCCTCATTACCTGGAGAGAAACTGTTATACTAATTATTTTGAAATATCTATTTTCACTAGACGTGATAGGATAATTTTGGCAGTATTTGCACCAAGAGCGTGGCAGGCGGGGCTAGGCTGGACAGAGCACAGCTGTACATAATATTCTACATTCTAAAGAGGACAGCCACTGTCAGTCGTTCACGTGCCCGTCCACTTGCCCCGCCGCGCCCGCCCAGTGAGACCCTGCATAGGGTGCTGTACATAGTCATCGCTTAAGGCGCTACCACATGGCCCACGACTTCCTTCAACACGTCCAGGAAAACATTACCGATGATCGGAGATGAGGCAACAAATTAGCGCAAGGTGAGAACGTTACGTGGTGTGCACGTCAAGGACCAAGCCTTGTCCCAAGGGCGCTAAGGTCACGTGGGAACCAATCTGGTGCGATATCAGCACTGTTACATCTTTAACATCTCTGATCAAATCGAGACGCTACAAAGGGAAGGCGCCAATGATCTGTACTGTGCACCGGCACGCCGTAATAAGGAAACGCTTGCTACTGTGTAATCTAACTGATCCCATTGTACAAAATAATCCGTAATAAGTTCAATCAAGCTGCACGTCAACCACCAGGTGTGCTTGGGCCCGCACTGTGTTATGGACAACACCGTAATGTCAAAGGTAACGTTCCGCAGCGTGCCATCACCTTGGTGGACACGCGGTCACGGGCGTGACGTCACGATTTTCGACGCGTGCACCCGAATGTTGCCCCGCTCACTGGACGGTTCAAGGAAAGACGCCCCGTGTAATAGCCCCTTTAGTAAACGCGGCTTCCGGCGGCCTGCCTGCACCCTTCCCCCTGCTCCACTCAAACATAACATCCCCATCTAACCTAACCTAACCTAACCTAACCTAACCTAATCTAACCTAACCTAACCTAACCTAATGCTACTGATACATATAAATGTTTTCCCCGGCACTACACTAGTTTCACTTTTAGGCTAACCTAGTTAGGTTAGGTTAGGTTAGGTTAGGTTAGATGGGGATGTTATGTTTGAGTTCCCCAAAAATGGTACTCAAACGAGCAATGGTACTCAAACGAGTGGTCATATCCCTCACCTACTTTTGACATTCAGTACCGTTGTTGAATCTAGTTTTAACTTACACGATCAGATAAAACTAGATTTAACTAGTTAAACTTTGATATTTCTAGTTATATCAAACACATTAAGGTATAACTAGTTTTGCCTAGGTAATACTAGTTGTTCACCAACACATTGAAAATACCTAGTTAAAACTAGTTTTGACTGATTCCGGGTTTAGTTAAAACTAGTTTTGACTGATTCCGGGTTTTGACTGTAATATATATATATATATATATATATATATATATATATATATATATATATATATATATATATATATATATATATATATATATATATATATATATATATATATATATATATATATATATATATATATATATATATATATATATATATATATATATATATATATATATATATATATATATATATATATATATATATATATATATATATACTTGTACACACGTACGTACACTACTGCAGTATTACTAACGCTATTCTCTCTCTCGCATCCATCACTCGACGTCTCTCACGGCTTCAGGAGTACAAAACTATAGTAACAGTCCTTTGTCATGAAAAAAATAATTGAAAAAACTTGAAAACAGACGCTATTGATTGCGAATAACATATGTGCACTTACACACACACACACACACACACACACACACACACACACACAAATCCTGACATGATCTCACCTAACCTGACCTTTTTCCTCTCCCTTAGAGGCTCGTATGTTTTATTTCTTTTCTTTACTGTATGAGACGAAAAGTACCCAACAGTGCCAAAACAAATGTTGTTCAAATAAAGATTGAAGACAATAATTTCCTCCCCTCCCCACCCAAAAAAAAAAAAAAAAAAATTGTACTGAAATCCTAAAATAAATAAAAAAAAATAATAATTAATCCCCCCAGAGGAAATGCAGAAACTCGGCCCTAATGAACCTTACTTCTCCCCCCATAAAAAAAAAAAAAAGTAGAAATATAAACAACAAACATAATTCACTTCCTGTAACTCCCGATATCAAAATAAAACCTTACAAAATGCAGACCCAAAGCCATCCCTCGTAATACTGGCGCCCTGTCTCAGGTAGCGGAGCACTGCCTGACAAGCACCTGACTCGCGCCCTTGTTCTCCTTTAGGCTAAAATTGGGCAACGGCAGGAAGGCAGTTAGTGTTATCCAGCCCCGGTGCTCGCTGACATTGGCTATATTCAGCTCCCCACTTCCAAGCCTTCCCCGCTCACCCCTTCCCCCTCCCTCCCTCCCTCCCTCCCCTCCGTGAATGGCATGGTAGCAGGAGGATGACAGACACGAGGCGACAGACAGACAGGTGTGTGTGTGTGCATGTGTGGTGACAGGTGAGCTCCCTCATTCATCACCACGCAAACAACATCCTCCTGCCTTGTTGTTATAAAATTAGTGATAGCGTTTCATCAACAGATGGAACACAACACACAACAAAAATTGCGTACTTCAACTACTGTTACTACTACTATTACTACTATAATTGATGCACACCTATACCAGAAACAACACTTTCATTCCAACTCGCTTTCAAATTCAACACAACACCACCGTAACAACAAAAACAACACCGTCAATAGAAACAAAACAACAGCGTCAACAAAAAAAAAAAAAACTAGCAAAACATCAACAAAAACAACAGTAACGACAAAACATTAACAGCAGCAACAACAAAATTATAAAAAAAAACAAAGCAAACAACATCAACAACAACAATAACAATAACACCAACAAAAAAACAATAACAACAAAACACCATCAAAACAACAAAATACAAAGATAACAAACAAAAACAACGAAAGGCCAACACAGAACACCCTGACCCGCAGCACTCTACACAAACACCACAACACCACAGCACACAACACCACAGCGCACATCGTAACACCACTCTAGCGTCCGTTTACCGTTCTGCCGCGGCCACACGTACCAGACGCTGACCTGACTTGAGCTGACTTCAATTGATTCCCTCTCTCCTAGCATCTCAAGGCGGCTCCTCAATGGACACCTTTCGTATTTACCTTCCAATAAATTTCATGAATACGGCGCCAAGTTCTAATAATAAATAGTTTCTTTTATAATTAGACCGTTTCAAAACATGCACTACAAGAGGTTATATTCTACTGTCATTTTATTGAAGAGGAAACTATAGTAGGTTCTGTATTGGTTACTTATCCATGAGAATTGTATGTATAATTCAATAAAGCAATGACTGACTGACTTGTATTCACCTTTAAGATTGTAGTCGTGTGCCACCTCCCTCACTCTCTCGCTACACCCACCCACACACACACACACACATACACACACGCACACACACACACACACACACACACACACACACACACACACACACACACACACACACACACACACACACACACACACACACACGCACACACACGTCCTGCTCCCTCCAGTGCCTGGCCACCACTGCTATTTACTGGTAATGTACACCACCAATACACGTCCCACCCCTTTGATACCTGTCCAATACGTCAAATGTAGCAATGATGTGTGCCCTTCCTTCACAAAGACACACTCCATCCCCTCCAGTACCTATTTACCTGTCCGCACACACGCACACGCACGCACACACACACACACACACACACACACACACACACACACACACACACACACACACACACACACACGCACACACCTGTCACTCCCATCACATGTGCAGACCTCGCTTCACCTGCAGCGTTAATTAACCCTTTCACTGCTGGACTATTTCTCCCATAAACACCTACAACATCCTAGGCACTTACTGTTTTATATGTCTCAAATCGTTCTGGAGCCTCAAAAAGACACATTCAAAATCCATTTCTTTTCCCCCTGAGAGTCCGTGATCACAATTTCTTCCAGTGCTCAGAATGTTAACAAAAGACAACTGCACTAAACAAAGTACATTCTGTTATTTTATTAGATGGGTTGGCCACGCCTTAAATTGCTTCTTTCAGTCCTAATCCAACCTTCTTCCTTATCCGAACTTCCTTCCTCTCAATAACTTAACCTTCCACTGTTCTGGTTCTCCTTTGATTTAAGGCATTGTAAAATATTAAAAGACTGCGTGAATACAGAAAAAAAAAGAATAGGATGTTAATTTAATCTTTTCTAGGCTACCGAGCTAATCAAGACTCTACAGAAATTAACCCTCTTATTGCTATGTTCACCTTTCAGTAACATTCAGAGCACTGCAGACATATGAATAGCACGTACATATAGAGAAAAGAGGGAATAAGACGTTAATCCTGTGTTTTCTAGGCTACAAAACTAAATAAAAAGTGGATAGGAATTACGTATAGGGAAAAAATATGTCTAGAAAGGAGAACAGAGGGAAACCATGATCACCTCAATCATTATAACAAAAAAAAAAAAGAAAAAAAAGAAAGAAAGAAAGAAAGAAAGAAAAGTGCTCCATTATAGTCCATTCACTTGAAGCTTGAAACTGGAGCCTGATATAACTTTGTAGCCAGTTGGGTGCACGTGTATGACCTCACGATGCCCCGCCACCTGTCTTGCGTCCACAGCTCGGGAGAAAAAAGTTGTTTATTTACTTTCTGCTTATCACTCTTGATTTCTGCTTATCACCCTTTTCTTTGTGCTTTATCTAAAATGCAGTAGCTCCACCGTGTCTATAACAGCTTTCTGTATCACATGTCACAATTTGTTAACGGTACCGCGATAATTACGTTCGTGACTTCAGTTTACATTATCTCTATTTTTTTTTCTTTTTTTTTAATTTAAGCTTTTGAAAATATTTTTAATCTATTATCATTCTTCTGTTCCATAATAAAGCAACTAAGAAAACATTGCTCAAAATAAGAGAGATAAAAGGTAGAGAACGAAAACTTGTAGTGTGGAGAGGCCAGTGTCTATCTAGTCTACGCTGACCGGCAGACAGACGGACTGAGCCACGGACCAATCAGCGACAAGGTTACAGAAGTAGATCGGGCTCCAGTTGCAAACTTCCAGTGAAAAGACTGCTTTAGTAGAACACACTCATAACTTTTTTTTTTCTTATATAGCTGCAAGACAACTGAAAGAGTACACTTCTTGCACAGGTGAAAAGTTACAGTCGTGGTCTGGATTTGAGGTGCCCATTGCACTCATTAGCACTGTGTTCACGTCCTATCTTGATCTTGGCTACTCTTATTCACTCAAAATTTCCTTAGAAAATAATATGTAAATGAATAAGTAAGTAAATAAAACTAATAATTACGCAACTTAAAATTTCCTTTACAAAAAAAAAATTACACAGCTTTCAACAGATCAGAGGATTAAAAGCGGTAAATAGTACAGACAAGTACAGTATGTTAAGGCCTATCCACACCAGCAAACACTGCTTGCAAACAATGTTTCCAAACAGTTTGCAGACAGTTTGAAAACTGTTTGGGAAGATTGTTTGCAAACTGTTTGGAACTTCCATGTGTACTTGTTTCCCATCCAGAATGGGAAACTGTGTGTGTGTGTGTGTGTGTGTGTGTGTGTGTGTGTGTGTGTGTGTGTGTGTGTGTGTGTTTGTGTGTGTGTGTGTGTGTGTGCCCGTGTGTGCGTGCGTGCTTGCGTGCGCGCGCGGCAGAGGTGACGATGAATCATCAATACTAGCACGAGGTTTGTCGTGAGAACACCTTGTGGTCTACTGGGAAAACATTAGAACATATTGAATTGCTACATTCATTCCCAGCACTGTGGGATATCCTGAAGGTGTACCTGAGGCTCGAAAACACTCTTCACTTGCAAGATACCTCAGTGTAATAGCCAAGCTGGTGCAGGGTGAAATGGCCTTTCTGTATTTGTATCCTTTCGAGATACTTTGGGAGCCACATCTGTAAAAGTAATTCGAAGTCAGTTGTGACATCCGAAGAAAAATTGGTGAAACCTGCTTCATCTACTCTCAAATCCGCCAAAAACCAAGTCACCATAAAAACCTCCTTTTTCTAAAAATTTCCTCAGCCATCTCTTTTCTTTTCTCTTGCCCTTCCTTGAATTCATCAAAAATGTCAAGTAAAATACAGAGGCTATTACTTTGACTTCTGTACTTACAGCAGGCATGACGACAACTGAGGTCTGGAGAGGAAACATAGTTTGCAAAATGTTTCTCGCAAAACGTTTCCAAACAGTTTGGAAACATTGATTCCAAACAAAAAAACAACCAAGAAAACTGCCCAAAATAAGGGAGATAAAAGGTAGAGAACGAAAACTTGTAGTGTGGAGAGGCCAGCGTCTAGTCTACGCTGAGCGGCAGATAGACAGACAGACAGAGCTACGGACCAATCAACAACAAGGTTACATAAGTAGATTGGGCTCCAGTTGCAAGCTACCAGTGAATGGATTGCAGTATGCTTTAGCAGAACACACTCATAACATTTGTTTCCAAACAATGTTTCCTTGTGTGGACAGGCCCTATAATTAACCGTCACTACACATAATTTCCCTACAGTTTCCCTACAAAGTTTCGAAGCAGCATCGCATATCCAGGCACTACTAATATAGGTAACAGAGAGAGGCAGATACCTCGCCCACCTCACTTTTTTCTAATTGCCTAATAAAACCATAAACGTCCGGAGCAGCATCGCACAGCTCATACAGATACAAGTATAATACTAGTAACGCAGGTAATATTAAGAAGCAAATACCAGACCCACCTTAACATTTTTTTTTTTCAATCGCCTGATGAATCATAAAGCTCCGACGCAGCATCGCACTAATCAACCAGGTATGAATACAACACTACACTGAACATCCTTGGTCTGTCCTTTACTTATAACCTCAACTGTAAACTTCACATCTCATCTCTAGCTAAAACAGCTTCTATGAAGTTAGGCGTTCTGAGACGTCTCCGCCAGTTTTTCTCACTCTCCCAGCTGCTAACTCTGTACAAGGGCCTTATCCGTCCATGTATGGAGTATGCTTCACATGTCTGAGGGGGTTCCACTCACACTGCTCTTCTAGACAGAGTGGAATCAAAAGCTTTTCGTCTCATCAATTCCTCTCCTCTAACTGTCTTCAGCCTCTCTCTCACCGCCGCAATGTTGCATCTCTAGCTGTCTTCTACCGCTATTTTCATGCTAACTGCTCTTCTGATCTTGTTAACTGCATGCCTCCCCTCCTCCCGCGGCCTCACTGCACAAGACTTTCTTCTTTCTCTCACCCCTATTCTGTCCACCTCTCTAACGCAAGAGTTAACCAGTACTCTCAATCATGCATCCCTTTCTCTGGTAAACTCTGGAACTCCCTGCCTGCTTCTGTATTTCCAGCTTCCTATGACTTGAATTCCTTCAAGAGGGAGGTTTCAAGATACTTATTAATTATTTTTTTACTACTGCTTTGACCCTTTTATGGGACTGGCATTTCAGTGGGCATTTTTTTTACTGGATTTTTGTTGCCCTTGGCCAGTGTCCTTTCTACATAAAAAAAAAAAAAAACACAACTCAGACAGGTAATACTGAGAGGCAGATATCAGGTCACCTCACATTTACATCTCCACACCTACACCCTCACCTTCACCTCCTCGCACGTCTAGTCTGTGATCAACTCAGCCATCTCATCCTCCCCCCGGGCAGCCTCCAGCCACCGTTTGGAGTAAGTTACATCGATTACGTAATGGCCGACGAGAACTTACGAGTCTGTCAAAGGGTGTTAAAGTGTGTGTGGGTGTCCCGTTTTCAGCTATATTCTATTTTGTTTCATTACTACTCTACATGACTTTGAAGTACTGGAAGAGATGGTTGGTGGCAGTAGTGGTAGTAGTAGTAGTAGTAGTAGTAGTGCTGCTGCTTTCATCAGCAGCAGTAGTAGTAGTAGTAGCAGTAACAGTAGCAGTAGCAGTAGCAGTAGCAGTAGCAGTAGTAGTAGCAGTAGTAGCAGTAGTAGTAGCAGTAGTTGCAGTAGTTGCAGTAGTAGCAGCAGTAGCAGTAGTAGCAGCAGTAGCAGTAGCAGTAATAACAGTAGAAGTACTGCGAGAATGAGGAGGAGGAAGAGGAGGAGGAGGAGGAGGAGGAGGAGGAGAGGAGGAGGAGTATCTGCTGTTGTTTTAATAATAGTAGTGCTGATTTACACTAAAAAATTAATATATGAAAACAGAAACTTAATAACTCAAAACAACTTAATAAATGAAAACAACTTTATATATGAAAAAATAAGAACAACAACAACTATATATATGAAAACAGCAACAACAACAACTCGATATATGAAAACAACAACAACCGCCGGCGCCGCCGCCGCCACCACCACCACCATCACAACAACGACAACAACACATAGGGGTTTTCAAGGTGTGTGGGTGGACTTTCATAAATAACCAACCTGAAGGACCTCGCTGCCTCTTTCCTGAGCCCTCTGGATTTAGGGCGAGTGTGGCTTTTGGCAGTAAGGATCAGACAGAAGGTGGGACGAGACGGGAGGCAGGGAAGGGCGGGAAGAAGTAAGGACAGAAGGAAGGAGGGAGGAAGGGAAGTAGTTAACGTAAGCAGCAGCAGCAGCAGCAGCAGCAGCAGCAGCAGTAGAAGTAGTCAATGAGGATGATAAAAACGAGAAGTGAAGAGAAGGGAAGGCAAATGTGTTTTAAACAGGAAACAGTAAGTGTAACGAAAATTAAAGTACGATAAAGTACAAGAAGGAAGAGGGAAAAAGAAAAAAAAGAAAAGAAGAAGGAAGGAGAAATAGAGAAAAAGACAATTTAAGTAAAGGAAAGGGAAACGAGTTAAAGTAAGGGAGGAAATAAAGTAGGAAAAATGGGATGAGGAACAAAAAAGAGAAGAGGAAGGTGAGGGTGAAAGGGATTCTGATAAATGAAACGGATAGATGAAGAAAGAAATAAGAGAACAAATGAAAAAGGAATGGAATGAAAACTAGAAATAAAACATGAATGAAGAAAAGAGGAAAAGGAAGAGAGAAAAACAACTATATATACACAGACGGAATGAAAGAAAGAAAAAGGAAAGGACAAGGCGGAAAAATCGGGTTACAGAACTGAAGAAATAAAAACAAGAGCAATTGAACATTACAGAAAAAAAAAAAAAAAACGTGAGAAAAAGACGAAATAAGAGAAATTACGAAAGCGAGAGAGAGAGAGAGAGAGAGAGAGAGAGAGAGAGAGAGAGAGAGAGAGAGAGAGGGGGGGGGGGGCTATACAGGTTAAAAGGCTAAACGTGTGAACAGTTCGGTCTTTAAGTCGCTTTAAAAGGATAACCCAACACGTCACCCTAGTCCACCCAAGCCCACCCTGACGCACCCCAGCCTGTCCCTCCGTCCCTCTGCAGACCCGCACCACCCCTCCCCACCCCGGGCCCCAGCCTCCACACCTTCAAGAGAAACACGCCCTAGGGAACTCCAGACTAAAAAAAACATTGACGGGGTCGGTAAAAGAGGCGAAGGAGTCGATAAAAATGTAATACTCGTGGATAAAGACGAGTATTGAAGTAGTTTTCGGTGTATATGTGATCTTTATGCTAAGATCGGCAAGTGTTACGCTCTTCTGAACTTCACCCATCTGCAGAGTGTCAAGGGGATACTGTGAGCTGTGTGGCTGCTGAGGTGTTACTAGTGAAGTGTTTTACGAAACTGGTGAGTGACGGGAAGTGATGAGGGGAGTGATGAATGATACGGTTGGAATTAAGAGATCAAAGCAGAAGCAGAAAGGATTAAAAGAAAAGGAAAGAATACAAACAAGTAGAAAATGAAAAATGAAAGGAAAAGAAGGAAAAGAAAACGAAAGCGAAGAAACAGAAACGAAAAAAGAAAAGAAAGAGAAAAACAAGAAAAGGAAACAACGAAAACTACCAACACCAGCAAGAGAGGAAACAAAATAAAAAAAAAGAAAGGACCAAGAACAATATCAAGAAAAGACGATGATGATGAAAACGAAGATAAAGTTGATGATGACGAAAATGATGATGATGATGATGATGATGATGATGATGAGATGATGATGATGATGAATTACTGAATGAATGACTACGAGTAATTATATCAGACACGTGCCAATGGTTTCCTGACTTCACGAGTACTAACCACTGAATCGGAAAAAAAATACGTGTTTATTACCGTGACAGTTGTGATAGAGTCGATAGTAATAATGTCCGACTTAATATA